>NW_028234405.1:37789973-37799973 GCF_977035675.1 Penaeus japonicus
AGACTTTACAATATCGTTTCTTTTCTCAATAACCTTGGTCAGGAAATATTGCTAAAATTGTGGTTATTGCAGGAAGTTCCCCGGGTTCGCCAGCGACGAGGACTGGATCGTCAACGCCGCACAGCTTCACGACGACCTGGTGGCAGCCGGCGAGGAAGGCGTCGACTACCAGACCTACTACACCGTTGGCTACGACTCTCCCTTCGTCATCACCGACCGTACCAACGAAGTTTGGTTCATGAAGAAATGAGGAAGATATTTATACCAGGGACGATATCATATTTTGTTTGCTGTACATTCCTATCTGTAAAATGTTTTTTGTAATAAATATAACATGTTATGCTGTCGTCTATATGGCCTTCTACACCAGGAAGAAGAATTACATATAAATGAGGGAATTTCACTTGATTACAATGGCGTCACTTGCTTTACTTGAGTCGTATTACAAAAATAATACGTTTTACATATATCAAAGATAAACCAAGGGGATGTGGGAAATCAACTGAGTTCCTTCTGCTACACCTATGCTCATGAAAGTTATATATTACTGCCTTTTCGTATGCACCATAGGTTTTTCTTCATCTACGATTTATGCATTGACTGTGTTCTCATGAAGCTACCATGAATTATTTCTTCTCAAACTGTATCTACTGATAGATATTGATGTGCACTTATGAACTCTTTTCTTGGTTATTTCATTTTAACGAGTTTTTGATATTCGATATGTCAAACTTGTAGCTCCAATAAAAAAATAATAATAATAATAAATAAATAAATAAAATAAAATAATAATATCAATAATAAAAACTCACCTCATTGTGTGTGTGTGTGTGTGTCTGTATGTGTTTGTGTGTATGTGTACGGGTTCATGCAATTTGGTATATGTAATAGTATGAATTTATTATTAAAATTTGACACTAGGGCAACTAGCTAGACCTTAAATTACGTGTTTTTTTTAACTATTTTTATAATAGACTAACCAAATACCACGTAACTATCAACAACTAGAACAGGATAATGTTATGTGAATGATAGTGTAAGATTAATAGCCTGTGCTCTGACACTTGATATTCTGTCAACTGCGAGTTATTATTGTAAAGAATTTTATTTTTCCATTAAGTTTATTAACCTCAATTGCTACGGTGGAATTTTGATGGCGATGGAGTGCCTTTGTTTCTTTATTTCAAATATCAAAGTTCCCAAAATATTGATAACGATGAAATTAAAAATACTGCGATTATTAAAATGAAATTAAAAATGAAGTTGATGATGATTATGAAAGTAATTATGATATAAAGGATGCTTAACATGATAACGGCAAGAACAATGATTATAAAGATGGTGGTAATGATATGGAAAGGAAATATGATAATATTGATAATGATGATAATAAAACTAATGATTATGATGATGATAATAATGAAGTTGTTGATAGTAACAGTAACAATGATAATAATAATTAAATGATAATAATATGACAGTTGATTATATGATGACGGTGGAGGTTTGCGCTCTCTGATGATGTTGAAGATGAGAGAGAGAGAGAGAGAAGATCGCAGTATTGAGAGCAAATTTATATAAACTGAAGCTTATTCAAGGATACGAACCTCATTTTATGAAAGATTCAAGATGAAAATAAATGAACGAAAGGAGAGGGATAGAGAGAAAGAAAGAAAGAGAGATGTATACAACCGCGTATGTGGACCTTTCCATGGCGGCTTATATACATACAATATAAAGAAAACACGACAATTATGTTTCAGTATTTCTTGTTAAGCGCCTTGATCAATATGAGATCAATGTTAACATAGGTTATTTCCATAATAGAGAGAGAGATAAGAAGTATAATAAAACTATAGATTGTCGTGTAATTGGAGTATTTCCCCATAAGGATAAGAGATAACAGTAGTTGTGTAAAGACATGAAATGAGGAAGTCATGGTTAAAGCCAATAAAGTAAGAGCGTTTGAAATATCCTCATTTGGCATTTAAGGAGACATTAACTGGATATCTAAAACACTTAATCACCGTATCTGGAGATAGAACTTTTCAGAATACAAAAAATACATTGTTCATTAGCCTTCCAAACGTTGCTGTTGTAAATGCAATACAGTTATTTTAAGAGGAGCGTAGGATAAGAAGCTGAATAATCAATGACTCCTTTTACAATGCATAAGGATTGCTCATTCCCATGAGCAATCCCCATTCACATGGCTATATACTGTATAATATGTTTGTGATAGAAAGCCTGTATGCATATTTGTTTTTACACCTATATATTTCCGGGGACAATAAGGTTTATGCAAATCTAGTCCGAGGGCTTAAGTCCCCCAATCTGGAAGTCAATCATTATGATCACATAAAATGATTTTTTAAATTTAACTGCAAAATCTTTCTTAGCACGCAAAGAAGAAATCCGGTTTACTTGTCAAAGCAGACATGAAAGTCGATTATTTTGAGTCACTCTTATTATGAAAAGTACCGATTAATCATATGATATATATATATAATAAGAATATTGTAAAAAACGATCGGATTCTCCATTGTGATCACGCTCAGTGTGTTTACGAATCAGGGAGTGGAAATTTTGATTATTCAATTCAGTAATCCTTTGGCATTGCCCAATGATGCGATTCGCGTTTTGAACAATAGTTTATGTACGCCTGTAAAATGTTCTTGATTAATTGCAACAATTATTTTAATAAATTAGTTTTGTTATTACGAATAATAAAGTCCTTTTATGTATCATACATTTCTCCGTTAGACAAAAACGTACATAGTCACATGTAAACGGTCGATAGTTAAATTGATTTTCTTGACAAAACGTAAGAAAATAGTACTCAAAATATATCATATAAAACGAATATTGAATTGAACTGAATCAATGCAATCTGTTTAGTCTATTTACAAATTAATTATATGTTATACAAGATAAATCAATGTCATGACTGAGACCTCTGAGAGTCGCCTCTCTTTTGAGATTTACATGAAATGATTACAGACATCTAACTGCTCAAATGTTTGGGAAAATAGATAAGGTAATAATATGAGAAAAATTACCATAAACGAGTAGAAAACATAAATAAAAGAGAAAATATGAGGAAAAGTATCTATATATTTTATATATGTATATATATTTATATACATATATATATTTACTTTTATATTTATATTTTTTTATACTTTTGTCATATTCATTAACTTTACAAACACACACAGATATATACATGTATATATGTGTGTGTATATATATATATATATATATATATATATATATATATATATGTGTGTGTGTGTGTGTGTGTGTGTGTGTGTGTGTGTGTGTGTGTGTGTTAGTATTATTAATATATGCAACACTAAAACCTAAAAAGGGACAATTTTATTAAGTTATCGCCTTTCATCGGTATGTTTGGTTCATTCTGATCTAAACAAGAGAACCGTCATTGATCAAAGCTATGAGAATGATAACTGATTAATCACCAGTTTCTCTGTTGGCCCATTCTCACCCAAAACAGGAACATTCTAAAGATGTATGGGTATATAATTGTCACAATTATAACACGCTGTCTCTGAGTTTCACTGGAGGTGGAGGCTGAAGGCACAGATTTAACTGAGAAAAAACTACATATATCTAGAAAGAGTGATTATCTGGAATTTAATTTATTCATTGACCAAGCCATTATTTACAAATAATTACGATGTCGCTGCACAACAGGAACATTCTTTTACAATTTCCAGTTAGTAATTACAAAGTCTAGATGGATGGCCCGTCATGGAAATAATTGAAAAGAACCGGATTTCCACAAATACTGAACTTTTATTTTTACATATTAGTACAAAGATAATTAGGTAATAAATAAGTTAACAACAATAAAGCAAAGTTATCAAGAATCAATTCATGTCATTCTTCAGGAACCAAACTTCATTATCGCGTCCGATGATGACGTAAGGAGAGTCGTAGCCAGCGGTGTAGTAGGTCTGGTAGTCGACGCCTTCCTCGCCGGCTGCCACCAGGTCGTCGTGAAGCTGCGCGGCGTTGACGATCCAGTCCTCGTCGCTGGCGAACCCGTGGAACCTCCTGCAGCAGACAGAGTGTTATCATTAGGGCAGATTCTGAAGCAGGAATCTCGTCTATATTGACGTTTTTGATTAGCTCAAATAAGCATCCATTCATAAGAAGAACGAAGCCAATTTACCTGGAGAAGACATGCAATTCCGGTCGCTCTTCGATGTACAAGTCGGGGTTGGTGGGCGTGGGTGGGTTGTCCTGGTGGGCGGCGGGGACGTAGAAGCTCATGGTGAAGTTGTTCTCACAGTTGGGTCCTTCTCCGGGGATGACCAGCGTCGTCACGGGGGCAGTCATGTCGATCTTCATGCCTGTGCAGAATAATGCATTTGGAACTTAGTATATATATATAGGTGTGTGTGTGTGTTTACATATGTATATATGTACACAAAGATACACACACACACATATATATATATACATATCTATGGATATCACTATAAAATCATAGATTTAAGCAAGTCGCATTTGCGTTTTAACGTTAAAACGGAAGGTATCTCACTCGCGTCATTCTGTCCGTCGATGTAGTTGAAGAGTTTGTGGAACATGACGTCATTTGTGGCGTCGTGGTGAGAGATGGAAAGAACCGATGTGGTGACCCACTTCTGTGCCGGATACACGCGCTCTTCATAGGTCTGCAAAACAACCATTGTCTTTTAATGTTTATTCAAATACAAAAAATCTTCATGAAGCAGAAATTTTAGAAGATGAAATTGAATGAAAGATAGTTCTTCGATATGTAATTCAAAAGTATACATCTAGAATATAATGAGATTAATTATCATTCAATAAGAATCAGGATTAGAAGGAACTACTTACCTCGGCGGAGTTAACCAGGTTATAAGGTGCCGACTCAATGGCCAGTGCGAGCTGACACACCTAAGCATCGGGAATAATTGAACCTCAGTAGTTATCACACTTTTCGTCTGATTAATATCAATGTCAACATCAATTCGAGGTGAATTTAAATGTACTTATAACTTCTCATTTAAGAAATTATTACAAATGATACTAATATGAACTCACCTGAGCCAAGAGCGCGAGAACTGCGAAGGTTTTCATGGTTGACGAGAGAGGAGGAAGTGGCGGCTGTTTACCGGGTCTGCATTATATAGGCCGGACTCTGATGTAACGATGATAAGCTTGGAGATTTCCCACGCTGTCCCGCTGTTCCATAAGGGATAAGAGATGCTTTATATCCATTATATATATATATATATATATATATATATATACGTATATATTTGTATATGTATATATATACATATAGATACATACATATAAATGTATATATACATATACATATACACACACGCAAACACCCATATACACATACACATACACGCAGGCATGAACACACATACACACACGCACACACACATATATATATATAGATAGATAGATTGATTGATATAAAGATATATAGACATATAGATAATACACACATATGTACATACAAATATATACATATATATATATTATATATATACATATATATATATATATATATATTATATATATATATATATATATATATATATATATATATATATATATATGTATGTATGTACATATATATACATATGTATGTACATACATATACATATATTCATGTAATCTACATATATATGTACATATATACATATATTCATATATATGTATATTTTTATATATATTTATATACATTTATATATACATATATATATATATATATATATATATATATATATATATATATATATGTATATATATATGTATATATATACATATATTTATATGTATATATTCAGATATATATAAAGAGAAACTAATTATATATACACACACATATATATGTATATACTTTTATATATATTTATATATATATATACATTTATTTATATATATATATATATTTATATATATATATGGAGCTTGGAGATTTTCAACGCGATTTTTATCTTATAAGCGATAGTAAATGTTATATATTTAGTTTATATGTATACATACTGACTCCTTACTGTCAGGAAGTAAATGATGTTTTGGGATTAAAGAATAGTTCACAATAGAGTGTTATTAACTTATTTTTCAAGTATGCACATTCCCTTTCAATCTCTCTCTCTCGTCTCATTCTCTCTCTCTTGTCTCATTTTCACTCTATTTGTCTTTGTATCTATCTATATAAATCTATATACATATATTTACATATATTCATATATGTATATGTATACATACATATATGTATATATATACATACATATATTGTAAAGGATTTGGATAGAATGAACATGTAATTTCTTTTTATTAATATGATTCGCTGAATTGTAATGCCTTAACAAAAACGTATCTCCCTTGGTTCTGCGCATGCGCGGTGGTAAACTACTTGTACCCCCCCTCCCCCCCTCTGGAGTAGGTAGTCCACTTTGCCACAACTCTTACTGGGTACACCTGCTCGTGAGTTTTTGAATATTTTTATACATTTTCATAGATATCTATTGTGTGAATCAGCGAGGGTAATATGAAATAGCAATCTATTTATTTTAGATTATTTTGCATTGCAGCCTTTTTGTTCAATTGATTAAATGGATATCTGCCGGCCGGAAGTGCTGTGAACTGACCCGAGCCAGCTTTCAGATTGAATTATACCTGTTGACAATTGAAACAGCCATTCCCCAGGAATGCAAGAACGTCCACCAAGTCCTGGAACGTATTCCATGCATACATATCTATGATCATATAAATATTTTTTTGTTATTCTTTATGCACAATATATGCTATATTTGTTAAGATAAAATTTAATTTATCCTTATGATTCACGTGACTGAAGGGTGACCCCTCCGATTCTTATAAAACGAAACAAAAAGAAAGACGAACCATCTACATATACATATATATATATATATATATATATATATATATATATATATATATATATTCATATGTATATGTGCGTACGTATGTACACACACTCACACACTCACACACACACACACACACACACACACACTCACACTCACACTCACACTCATATATATATATATATATATATATATATATATATATATATATATATATATATATATATATATATATATATATATCTTCTTTGTCTTTCGGCTTATCCCTGTATCAGGGGTCGTCACAGCGCGTCAACTTTCTCCATCTCTTTCTATCTTGTGTGTCCTCCGCAGCACCTACTTTTCGGTCTGCCTTTACGTCTCTTTCCAGGTGGTGCCATCTGCAGCATTCTTCGGCCAACGAAGTTCTCTTCCCTTCTCTTCACGTGCCCAAACCATCTCAGTCTACACTCTCTTAACTTCTCCCCAAGCCTTCTTGTAGCTAGCATGTCCCTCACTGTCTCATTCCTTGTTTTGTTTTTCCGTGTAAGACCCAGAGTGAATCTCAACATTCGCATCTCTGCCCCCTCCATCTTTGCCTCTTGTAACTTTGTTACTGGCACTGTCTCCATGCCATGTAACATTGCTGGTCTTACACACGTCCTATAGATTTTCCCCTTCACTCCTATTGGCATGTTCCTGTCACACAAAACTCCCGTCACTTTTCTCCACCTATTCCAGCCTGCCTGTATTCTCCTTTTAACTTCAGCATTGTTAAATCCTTCACAGTCTACTGTTGAACCCAGATACTTAAATTCACTCACTTACTTGATCTCTTTCCCTTGTATTTTAACTCTGCCATCTCCTTCCTTCTCATTTACACAGAGATACTCAGTCTTCCTTCTAAGACTTTCATGCCACGCCTCTCCAGTGCATGTCTCCACCTTTCCAGATCTTCCTCTACTTCTTCTCTTCTTTCACTAAATAGCACAACGTCGTCTGCAAACATCATAGACCACGGCGCTTCTTTCCTAAACCCATCAGTTAACTTATCCATGATAACAGCAAACAAGAACGGGCTCAGGGCTGACCCCTGATGTAATCCAACTTCCACTTTAAACCCTTCTGTAGTATCCACTGCACTTCTCACTGCCGTCATACACTCATTATACATATCTTGCACCACCCTTACATACACTTCTGGTATCGATGACTCCCGCATGCAGTGCCACAGTTCTTCTCTTGGTACTCTATCATATGCCTTCTCCAGATCAATGAACACACAATCCAGTTGCCTTTGTCCCTCTCTGTACTTCTCCATCAACATTCGCAGTGCAAAAATGGCATCTGTGGTACTTCTCCCTGGCATAAAACCAAACTGTTCATCACAGATTCTGCAGCAGCTCCTTAGCCTTGTATCTATCAGCCTTTCCCACAACTTCATTGTATGACTCATTAGTTTGATGCCCCGGTAGTTACCGCAATCCTGTGCATCTCTTTTGTTCTTGTAAATGGGTATCAATGTGCTCTTTCTCCACTCATCTGGCATTCTCTCTCCTGCAAGGATTTTGTTGAATAGGGATGTTAAGTATCCAACCCCTACTTTTTCTAGGCTTATCCATGCTTCTATAGGAATGTTATCTGGTCCTAAAGCTTTCCCTCTCTTCATGTTCTTCAGTGCCTTGTTTACCTCGTCCTGTGTTATTCCTGCTACCATTTTCCTCTCTCATTTCACTGGGGTTTTCAACATTCATCAGGCCTTCAAAGTGGTCTTTCCATCTCTGCAGCACCTCCTCCTCGGTGGTCAACACTCTATCCTCAGCGTCCTTTATCAGCCTGATTTGTTGTACGTCCTTTGCTGCTCTATCCCTCTGCTTTGCCACTCTATACACCATGTTTTCCCCCTCTTTCGTATCCAGCTTCTCATATATCTCCTCACTTGCTTCTTTCTTTGCTATCGCTACTGCCACCTTTGCCTTGTTCTTCGCTTCCTTGTACAAAAACTTGCTTCTCAGATCTTTTCTTTTGTGCCACTCTTTCCATGCTTCTTTCTTTCTCGCAATAGCTTCCTGTACTTCTTCGTTCCACCACCATGTTTCCTTGTCCTCCTTCTTTTTCCCAGTTGTCACACCAAGCAATTCCTTTGCTGTTTCCCGCAATACATTCGATAAGTCTACCCAGGTGTTGTCTTCCTCCCACTTCATCTTCTGGTCTACCTCCAGTTTAAATTTTGCTCCAAAGTCTTTTTCTCGCAGTCTCCACCACTTGATTCTAGGTTCTACCTTTACCTCTCTTCTCCTTCGGCTCATTTTCCCAATGACTACATGGTGTTGTTTTGCCACACTTTCACCTGGAATGACCTTACAATCTCTGCCTTCCTTCAAATGCATTCTGCGGCACAGGATGTAATCAATCTGAGTATGCCTGCCTCCACTTGTGTATGTGACCTTGTGTGATTCACGCTTACTGTAAAAGGTGTTCATCACAGCCATGTCTGTGCGATGGGCAAAGTCTACAATGGTTTGACCCTCATTATTACGTGCTCCATACCCATACTTTCCTATCACTCTCTTGTCTCCACTGTTTCCCTCACCAACATGTCCGTTAAAATCCGCACCAATTATGATTCTTTCCTCCTTTGGAATCAACTCAACAGTTTCATCTAGCTTCTCCCAAAACTCCTCTTTCTCTTCTCTGTCACTTCCCATCTGTGGGGCATAGGCACTCACCACATTTGGCAAAACACCATCTATCTCCAGCTTCAGACTCATCATTCTGTCTTATCCTTCTCACCTCCAACACACCATTTGTGTGCATTCCTCTCACCACCACACCGACACCATTCCTCGCTCCATTCTCTCCATCGTAGTATAGCTTGTAACCAGCACCCAGATCCCTCGCCTTACTCCCTTTCCACTTTGTCTCCTGTAAGCACAAAACAATCCAGTTTTCTCCTCTCCATCATGTCCACAATCTCTCTGCTCTTTCCTGTCATTGCTCCCACATTCAGTGTACCTATCCTCACATCTACCTCTTTCTTCATATCTCTCTTTCTTCTAACACGGTTTCCACCTCTCCTGTTCTTTCTTGGTTGGTTAACAGTCACATATTTTCCACTG
>NW_028234405.1:37807473-37809973 GCF_977035675.1 Penaeus japonicus
TGACGGTCAGAACGATGCAGGTAAAACGCGTTAGAGAGAGAAATATCTTCTCCGTAAGGTGTCATCATACATGTAGTATATTTCCTTTTCCTTCGAAACAGAATCATGCCTCTTTATCTTGCCACAGGAATGAAGATCGACATGACTGCCCCCGTGACGACGCTGGTCATCCCCGGAGAAGGACCCAACTGTGAAAACAACTTCACCGACAGCTTCTACATTCCTTCTGTCCACCAAGCCAGCCCACCCACGCCCACCAACCCCGACGTGTACATCGAAGAGCGACCGGAATTGCATGTCTTCTCGAGGTAATTGGCTTTGATGAAGTTCTAAAAGTGCTGTAGTAAATAGAAAAGCATCGTCATTCATGCTCGATGAAGAGCAGATCTCCGGTTTAGAATTTCTCATAATGATAATGCTATTTATTGTAGGAGGTTCCACGGGTTCGCCAGCGACGAGGACTGGATCGTCAACGCCGCGCAGCTTCACGACGACCTGGTGGCAGCCGGCGAGGAAGGCGTCGACTACCAGACCTACTACACCGTTGGCTACGACTCTCCCTTCGTCATCATCGGCCGAAACAACGAAGTTTGGTTCATGAAGAAATGAGGGAAAGGATCTGTAGGGGTGTCACCATATTTATTTAACTACTCTCGTTTTTTGTAATAAACAATGATGTTATCCAGTCGTAAATCTTGCCTTCTATGCCGATGAGAGCACACATGTTTGGCTGAAATGCTGCATTGTGTAAATAAGGAAATTCTACCTAAACTACCTACCTTCACTTGAGCTTACAATGGCGCCATTGTTTCTGCCTGAACAATGCTTTTGAAGCGAAATCATTATATGTTTAATGTAAACCATTAAGATATGTTACATCCAGAGTCAAGCTAAATGCATATTAATGCTTTTACTAAATGTAGATCTTGTTTTCCTGAATTTATTGGTTTATCTCTGGTTACGTTAATCGTTGGTTAATTATCAGCAGATTTACGCTAAAAATTACAGACGGATTTTAGTCATATTTTAAGGGTAGGTTGCCCATGGGTCACGAACTATAGGTAGATTGAGGGTGATGAGGGTAGATTATACTAAGATTTGGAGATAGATAACTAAGCATGATTGTAAAATTTGGTATCATTTTGTGTAGATGAGAGATTATGGAAGTTTATATAGAGGTAGAATAGTATATATCCTGAGTTGAAATATGACGGTAGATTAATAATAACGGTTAGCACACAAGTGCCCTCTATTTTGTCTATTCACATATTCAGTTGATCATCATTTTACTTTTATGCGTCTTTTACGCTTCTGCAATATCGGAATAATGATTATGCTAATTCTTCTTTATCACTGCATCAGGACAATCAGCATGTCTGACGACCGTGATCTTGTGGCTCCATTAAGGATTAATTTCTCATTAATATGTATAAACTGAATTGGCAGATGTCGAGGCTGATTGAGATATGACATTCTTTTCTTGGCTCCCTCATTTTGACAAACCTTTGATTTTCGAGTTCATGGCTTTGTGTTTGCAATATATGAAAAAAAAAATCGCATTTTGTGTTTGTGTGTGTGTGCGTGTGTGTTTGCATGCGTATGTGCTTGTGTGTGTGTCTCTGTATCTAAGTGTATGGGTGGGAGGATATGTATAGGTGTTTGTGGCTTGGTAGTTTTGAATTAATTCTAAAATACGCCAATAAAATCATCATATATCAATGAAGAACGTACCTTGCAACGATTAGTGGTCGATGTAGGGTAATCCTTAACGAATCACTATGCATGATTAAAAGTTCATAGTCTAGCACATTATACTCTGCCACCTAGGAGCATATGATAGTGAAAAGAAAATTGCTCCTCCATTGAGTTGATTAATCTTTTACACTAGGCTGATTGATCTTAATAGCTCCGGCGAAGCCTTTGAAGCTGACGTTGCAAGTCTATGAGCTCTGCAATGGTCTTAACATACACAAAGCAAAAACAATGAGGTGGCTTGAAATATTAAAATTGCTTGATTTTAATTACACGACGATTAGATCCCAATTCACTATGGAAGCAAAGAGATCACGGAGAGAAGACGTGAAGACATTTCATTGCACTGACAAAGAAGAAGGAAGAAGAATGTGGATATAACGGGAAAAAACAAAGTTGAAAGTTATAGGACAAATTTGAATAAAGAACAGAAGACTACTAATTTCACAAGGATAACTTAAATAGTGATTTTTTAGATGTGCATATAGAACTAGACAAAATGATTCACTATTAGCAAGATTTGGATGTGGTGCTTCTTCACACGCATCATAGGCCGAGCATGTATTGTGCTTGTATGAGTGTGTGTTTGTATGTATGAGTATCTTTGTGTATGTGTGCGTGTGTGTGTGTTTGTGTTTCTTTCTGTGTATGTTTAGACGTGTGTGTCTAGACGAGTGCATGTGGGAGGAGCAAAGATGATTGAGGGGATGTGATATTCTTATCAATATTGCAGCACGCAGTCTGAGCT
>NW_028234405.1:37844973-37847473 GCF_977035675.1 Penaeus japonicus
ACGAGCAGCGAGTGGCCGAGCATCGTGGGGGCGAGGAGATGAGTAGAGCGAGTAGAGAAGGACAGAGCATCGGGTCGGATGTCCTCTAGAAGGGCCTGAGTGGGAAGGCGACTCACTTGCTGTCAACGAGAGGGAGAGAAGAGGGTGAGAGATGGGGATGTGTTAAGGATGCTCAGTGGTGAGGGTCTCATTATGATTGGAAAGGGCGTGGTATTGATAAGGAGACTAGTATGCTATTGATGAGGAGGCTGGTATGTTATTGTTAATGAAATTGGTATGCTCTTGATAAGGAGGCTGGTATGCTCTTGATAAGGAGGCTGGTATGCTATTGATGAGGAGGCTGGTGTGCTATTGATAAGGAGGCTGGTATACTATTGATAAAGAGGCTGGTATATCATTGATAAGGAGGCTGGTATGCTATTGATGAGGAGGCTGGTGTGCTATTGATGAGGAGGCTGGTGTGCTATTGATGAGGAGGCTGGTGTGCTATTGATGAGGAGGCTGGTGTGCTATTGATGAGGAGGCTGGTGTGCTATTGATGAGGAGGCTGGTGTGCTATTGATAAGGAGGCTGGTATGCTATTGATAAGGAGGCTGGTATGCTATTGATAAGGAGGCTGGTATGCTATTGATAAGGAGGCTGGTATGCTATTGATAAGGAGGCTGGTGTGCTATTGATAAGGAGGCTGGTATGCTATTGATAAGGAGGCTGGTATGCTCTCGATAAGGAGGCTGGTATGCTCTTGATAAGGAGGCTGGTATGCTCTTGATAAGGAGGCTGGTATGCTCTTAATAAGGAGGCTGGTATGCTCTTGATAAGGAGGCTGGTATGCTCTTGATAAGGAGGCTGGTATGCTCTTGATAAGGAGGCTGGTATGCTCTTGATAAGGAGGCTGGTATGCTCTTGATAAGGAGGCTGGTATGCTATTGATAAGGAGGCTGGTATGCTCTTGATAAGGAGGCTGGTATGCTATTGATAAGGAGGCTGGTATGCTCTCGATAAGGAGGCTGGTATGCTCTTGATAAGGAGGCTGGTATGCTATTGATAAGGAGGCTGGTATGCTATGGATAAGGAGGCTGGTATGCTATTGATAAGGAGGCTGGTATGCTCTTAATAAGGAGGCTGGTATGCTATTGATAAGGAGGCTGGTGTGCTATTGATAAGGAGGCTGGTATGCTCTTGATAAGGAGGCTGGTATGCTCTTGATAAGGAGGCTGGTATGCTCTTAATAAGGAGGCTGGTATGCTCTTGATAAGGAGGCTGGTATGCTCTTAATAAGGAGGCTGGTATGCTCTTGATAAGGAGGCTGGTATGCTCTTGATAAGGAGGCTGGTATGCTCTTGATAAGGAGGCTGGTATGCTCTTGATAAGGAGGCTGGTATGCTCTTGATAAGGAGGCTGGTATGCTCTTGATAAGGAGGCTGGTATGCTCTTAATAAGGAGGCTGGTATGCTCTTGATAAGGAGGCTGGTATGCTCTCGATAAGGAGGCTGGTATGCTCTTGATAAGGAGGCTGGTATGCTCTTAATAAGGAGGCTGGTATGCTCTTGATAAGGAGGCTGGTATGCTCTCGATAAGGAGGCTGGTATGCTATTGATAAGGAGGCTGGTATGCTCTTAATAAGGAGGCTGGTATGCTATTGATAAGGAGGCTGGTGTGCTATTGATAAGGAGGCTGGTATGCTCTTGATAAGGAGGCTGGTATGCTCTCGATAAGGAGGCTGGTATGCTCTTGATAAGGAGGCTGGTATGCTCTTGATAAGGAGGCTGGTATGCTCTTAATAAGGAGGCTGGTATGCTCTTGATAAGGAGGCTGGTATGCTCTTGATAAGGAGGCTGGTATGCTCTTGATAAGGAGGCTGGTATGCTCTTGATAAGGAGGCTGGTATGCTCTTGATAAGGAGGCTGGTATGCTATTGATAAGGAGGCTGGTATGCTCTTGATAAGGAGGCTGGTATGCTATTGATAAGGAGGCTGGTATGCTCTTAATAAGGAGGCTGGTATGCTATTGATAAGGAGGCTGGTATGCTATTGATAAGGAGGCTGGTATGCTATTGATAAGGAGGCTGGTATGCTCTTGATAAGGAGGCTGGTATGCTATTGATAAGGAGGCTGGTGTGCTATTGATAAGGAGGCTGGTATGCTCTTGATAAGGAGGCTGGTATGCTCTTGATAAGGAGGCTGGTATGCTCTTAATAAGGAGGCTGGTATGCTCTTGATAAGGAGGCTGGTATGCTCTTAATAAGGAGGCTGGTATGCTCTTGATAAGGAGGCTGGTATGCTCTTGATAAGGAGGCTGGTATGCTCTTGATAAGGAGGCTGGTATGCTCTTGATAAGGAGGCTGGTATGCTCTTGATAAGGAGGCTGGTATGCTCTTAATAAGGAGGCTGGTATGCTCTTGATAAGGAGGCTGGTATGCTCTTGATAAGGAGGCTGGTATGCTCTCGATAAGGAGGCTGGTATGCTCTTGATAAGGAGGCTGGTATGCTCTTAATAAGGA
>NW_028234405.1:37894973-37897473 GCF_977035675.1 Penaeus japonicus
CTCTCCCCACGCCCATATAGTGCAATACTCAAGCCCTCGCTCACATGGAACCTCCATCCCTCAGCCTTTCACACCACCCACGCCACATCTGAGCACCCTTGCCTCGCTCGGACACCCACCTCCGTCCACAGCTCATTCTCTCTCACACGCACACCACGCCATAACCATCAGCGCACTCTCCTCCCCCTCCCCATTCACCCAGTTGATTTTTGCCATCAAATTTCAATCTATTCCTCTCGGCTGATGGATTACCTGCAAGAAATTGCCAAGTGCATAAAACATTTCTCTCGCAGCAAGATGCATAAATGAATAAATCCGTTGAATGAAGAATTTCCTCAATTTATGATTGTTGAAATAACTGAACTGAATTTTTGAAAAATGATATCAATGATAATGATGATGATAATGATATTAATTATATTAACAATAGTAACAATAATGATGATAATGATAATCAATCGTGATGATGATAATGATGAAAATGATAATGAAATCAATAATAATGGTAATAATAGTAATGATGATGATAAAAATAATATTATCAATAATGAGAGTAATAACAATATTGATAATGCCAATAATGATAGTAATGATACTAGTAATGATAATAATGATAATAATAGTAATGATGATGATAATGATAACAACAATGGCATCCATGATTATCATAATTATAATGGTAAAGATTATAATTATAATGGTAAAACTAAGATTATAATCAGAAAAATGATAATAAAAGTAATAATGATGATGGCAATAGTGATGAGGATAAACAATGAAGAAAAGAGCGAAGAATGAATGAAACAAATAGAATAGATGATGATAATGATATATAGAAAGAAAGATCAATTTAGGAGTTAGTTAATATTTTAATGACATTGATGATATATAGATGATAAATAAATAAAAACACAAATGAATAACATTACATAACCTTGTTTACTTTACCTCCTGTACCTACGCCCTCAGTCTCTCTCACACGCCCACGCCCATTCCGTTGCACTCTCAGTCTCTCTCACACGCCCACGCCCATACCTCAGCGCAATCAGCTTTCCTCACACGCCCATTCCGCAGCGCCCACAGCCTTTCTCACACACCCACGCTCTTACCTTAGTACCCTCTACTTTTATAAGACGCCCACGCCCATTCGGAAGTCTCTCTCACACGTTTGTGCCCATACCTCAAGCCTCGCTCACATGCGAACCTCCATCCCTCAGCCTCTTTCACACGCCCACGCCCACATCTGAGCACCCTCAGCCTCTCTCGGACGCCCACCTCCATACTTCAGCCTCTCTCACACACCCACGCCCACATCACAGTACCTTGAGTCTCTCTCGTACGCCTACGCTCACATCTCAGCGCCCTCAGCCTCTCTCGCACGCCCACCCCTATACCTCAGCCTCTCTCACACATAAACGCCCATATCTCAGCGCCCTCAGCCTCTCTCACATGCCCACGCCCATACCTTAGCCCCCTCAGCCTCTTTCGCACGCCCATCCCCCACAACATTCCGCAGCGCCTCACATCTTAGGCCATCAGCCGTCTCGCACGCCCCACCCTATACCTCAGCATCATTCACACATGAAAGCCCATATCTCAGCGCATCAGCTCACTCACATTCCACGAGCCTTTAACCTTTAGAGTCTCGGTGCCCTCGACTCTTGAACACAAGGCTAATGCCAACACACAGGAGACCCGCTTCCCCTCGCCTCTCGGAAGAGTCTCTACTTTATAAGACGCCCACGCCCATTCCGACGTCTCTCTCTCCCGTTTGTGCCCCTCCCTCACGCCTCCCTCACCTCCGACCCTCCATCCCTCAGCCTCTCTCACACGCCCACGCCCACATCTGAGCACCCTCAGCCTCTCTCGGACGCACGCCCATTCCCCCACTCCATAGCTTCTCTTCTCACAGCACCACGCCCACACACAGTACCTTTTTCGCAGAGCCATTTTTCTCTTTCCCAACGGTGCCCTCGACTCTTGAACACAAGGCTAATGCCAACACACAGGAGACCCGCTTCCCCTCGCCTCTCGGAAGAGTCGCACGCCCACCCCTATACCTCAGCCTCTCTCACACATAAACGCCCATACCTCACAGCCCTCAGCCTCTCTCACATGCCACGACGCCCTACCTAGCCCCTCAGCTCTTTCGCACGTCCCATCCCCCAAACCTAGCTTCTGTTAATCTCTCAACTTCATTCGCAGAGCCTTTGTAGATCTCGGTGCCCTCGACCTTGGACACATGGCTACTGCCAACACCCAGAGAACTCGCTATGTCCTTTGGCCCTCGCCTCTCTGAGAGGTCCTCTGTTATCTCTCTTTTTATGGTGTTTCTATTATCTTTTGCGTAAACTTTCTATTACCTTGTTTTTCTCATTTTCTCTTTCACTATTATTGGTAGTCTGTTTTGTCATTTTCTTGTTGTTCCTCTTTCTATTAACTTTGCCCTTTTTTTCTATCACTCTTCTCCTTTCATTTTCAATGTTTGTCTCTTTAAACT
>NW_028234405.1:37934973-37937473 GCF_977035675.1 Penaeus japonicus
TAAGTGTGTGTGTGTGAGAGAGAGAGCGTAAGTGTGAGAGAGAGAGAGAGAGAGAGAGAGAGAGAGAGAGAGAGAGAGAGAGAGAGAGAGAGAGAGAGAGAGAGAGAGAGAGAGAGAGAGAGAGAGAGAGAGAGAGAGAGAGAGAGAGAGAGAGAGATAAAGAGAGAGAGAAATAAAGAGAGAGAGAAATAAAGAGAGAGAGAGAGAGTGAGAGAAAGAGAGAGAGAGAGAGAGAGAGAGAGAGAGAGAGAGAGAGAGAGAGAGATAAAGAGAGAGAGAGAGAGAGAGAGAGAGAGAGAGAGAGAGAGAGAGAGAGAGACAAAGAGAGAGAGAGAGAGAGAGAGAAAGAAAGATAAAGAGAGAGACAGAGAAAGAGAGAGAGAGAGAGATAAAGAGAGAGAGAGAGAGAGAAAGAAAGATAAAGAGAGAGACAGAGAAAGAGAGAGAGAGATAAAGAGAAACAGAGAGAGAGAGAGAGAGAGAGAGAGAAATAAAGAGAGAGACAGAGAAAGAGAGAGAGAGAGAGATAAAGAGAGAGAGAGAGAGAGAAAGAAAGATAAAGAGAGAGACAGAGAAAGAGAGAGAGAGAGAGCGTAAGTGAGAGAGAGAGAGACAGAAAGAAAGATAAAGAGAGAGACAGAGAAAGAGAGAGAGAGATAAAGAGAAACAGAGAGAGAGAGAGAGAGAGAGAGAGAGAGAGAGAGAGAGAGAGAAAATAAAGAGAGAGACAGAGAAAGAGAGATAAAGAGAGAGAGAGAGAGAGATAAAGAGAGAGAGAGAGAGAGAGAGAGAGATAAAGAGAGAGAGAGAGCGTAAGTGAGAGAGAGAGAGAGATAAAGAGAGAGAGAGAGAGAGAAAGAGAGAGAGAGAGCGTAAGTGAGAGAGAGAGAGAGAAAGTGAGAGAGAGAGAGAGTAAGTGTGAGAGAGAGAGTAAGTGTATGTGTGAGAGGGGGAGAGAGAGAGAGAGAGAGAGAGAGAGAGAGAGAAAGCGAAAAATATATTCTTTTTTTTTTCTTCTTTTCTCTTTCCTCTACTGTTTTGTTATTTTTTTTATCTTTTCTTCATCTTTATCTAATTTCTCAGTTTTAGTATTCTATTTTCCTTTCTTCACTTTCTACGTCACCTCTTCCACTTAATTTTCTATCTCATATTTTTTCATATCATCTTCCTTTTTCATTTCGTCCAGTTTCTTCTTATTTCTTTCCATTCTCTCTTATAATCTATTCCTGATTATTTACGACTGTTTGTTTTCTCCCCCCCCCCTTTTTTTTTTTTTGCCCTCTTTCTTTTTTTCTACTTCTTTTCTTCCTTTTTATTTTTTCTTCTTCTGGATCTTCAAATCTTCATGTTCTTCTCCTCCTTTCTTTTGATTTTTCTATCTAATGTTTCATTTATTTTCTATTCGTCTATTTTTTTATGTTCTATTTTTTTTTCTACCTATTCTTTATTTTGTCTTCTTTGCTTATATTTTTTTTATTCCTTCTTATTCTTTTCTCTCTTTCTTCCATTTTGTTTTTCTGTATTCGTTTATTCGCTTTATCTATTTCTTGTTTTATTTCCTCCTATCTTTATTGAATTTTCTTCGTATCATTTTTTTTCTATCAATTTTTCCTTCATTTTTCACATTTTTATTTCTTTCTCTTTTTCATTTCTTTCTCCTCATATCTATTTCTCTCTTCTTTACATCACCCCATTTTGTTTTTGTTTTTTTCATTTTATCTCTCTCTTTCGCGTGTGTTTCGTCTTGTCTTTCTTTCCCCCTTTTATTCTCTTTCATTGTTTTCTGATTCTAATTTTCTTTGTCACTTTTTTCTTTCTTCCATCTCTCATTATTTCTTGTATCTCTCTTTCTCATTCTTTCTTTCTCTTTCTCTCTCTCTATCTATCTATCTATCTATCTATCTCTATCTTTCTCTATCTATCTCTATCTATCTATCTGTCTATTTATCTCTCTCTCTCTCTCTCTCTCTCTCTCTCTCTCTCTCTCTCTCTCTCTCTCTCTCTCTCTCTCTCTCTCTCTCTCTCTCTCTCTCTCTCTCTCTCTCTCTCTCTCTCTCTCTCTCTCTCTCTCTCTCTCTCTCTCAAATAGATCCTTTCCTAATTACATCAGCATCTTAAGGAGATGAGATTTTTAAATGAAATTAGTAATGGTAATAATAATGATGATAAAGATCAGGATAACAATGATAATAATGATGATGATAATAATGATGATAGCATTAGTAATGATAATAGTATTGGTGATGATAGAGACGATAATGATTATGATATTGATAGTAATAATAATGATGATAATGATAATAATAATAATAAAAATGATAATGATAATAATGATGATGATAGTACTGATGATACCAACAGTACTGATAATGATGATAGATGTAATGATGATGATAATGATATTAATTCTAATGATATTAATAATATCAGTGTTAAGGATAGTAATAGTTGATGATATTGATGATGATGACAACAATGATAATGATGAGGGTGATATTGA
>NW_028234405.1:37942473-37947473 GCF_977035675.1 Penaeus japonicus
CTCTTTCTCTCTCCCTTTCAAGTCCAAGACCACAGACGTAAAGAGAAAAATGCTTGGCGTTATCAATAGAGATCTAAATCAAGATTTCGTCCACCTTTCATGCAGGAACTCGCAGCCTGACGAACCAGCCAGTATCTCCAGTACGCATTTATATAATGGAGATCGATAAGCAACGAAGTCCTCGTAAGATCAAGGATTAAACCCTCTCGTTAGAAGCTCGAAATGATTCTCGGCGTCTGACATCCAGTGTGAGAACTCAACGTGTGATGCAGAAGGGACGGAATGCAATGGGAAGTTGAAGCAGCAATGTGGATCATCAGTGAGTAAGAGGACGGTAATGGCAAAAGATAATTTTTCTTTTCTTTTTTTCTTTTTTCTTTTTTCTTTTCTTTTGTAAAATAACCTTATGGGTATCATTCAAAGGGTGGAAATACGCTTTGATAGATCCGGTTGTGTAAAACGTGCCACGTTTTGCAAAAGACTCGTGCAATATACTGATGTTTCAAAATTACTCAGAACAACCACTAGAAGCTTAGCAAACCACTGTCCGCTACATGAAGGCTTGACGATGTTTTGATTGGCGTTGGGTAAGCCCTTGCAATGTGTGCAAGCGGAAACAAGATAGAATACGCGTGACTGTGTTCTCCCTCTATGTTAATCCCTCTTCCCCCTGTGGAATAATCTCTTTATTTCATCCCCTGTCTCGCCATCATCCACCTATTCTTCTCCTCCTCTTCCACCCTTGCCATCCATATCCCTCTGTTAACCTTGTCCTTCTTGTATCTCTTCCGTGGTCGCAGTCCCTCGTCCTAAGCCCTTTTAAAGTCCGTGATTTTCTTTAACACTGCACTGTTTGTACGGATTGCAAATACATTAGTGCATTCAGGAAGGCTATTTGGGTCTTTTTTTTTAAGTCTCTCTCTCTCTCTCTCTCTCTCTCTCTCTCTCTCTCTCTCTCTATCTATCTATCTATCTAACTATCTATCTATCTATCTATCTATCTATCTATCTATCTATATATATATATATATATATATATATATATATATATATATATATATATATATATCTCTTTCTCTCTCTCTCTTTCTCTTTCTCTTTCTCTCTCTCTCTCTCTCTCTCTCTCTCTCTCTCTCTCTCTCTCTCTCTCTCTCTCTCTCTCTCTCTCTCTCTCTCTCTCTCTCTCTCTCTCTCTCTCTCTCTCTCCTCCCTTTCTCCCTGCCACACCTTTCACTCTCTCTCTTTCTCACTTTCTCTATGTCCCACCTTTGTTCTATCGCTCACTTTTACTATCTCTCCTTCTCCGTTTCTCTCCGTACTCCCTTTTCCTCCCGCTCTCCTTCTCACTTTCTTTCTGTACTACCTTTCACTCTCACTCTCTCTCTCTCTCTCTCTCGCCTCCCTTTCTCTCTCTGTCTCTCTCTCTCTCTCTCTCTCTCTCTCTCTCTCTCTCTCTCTCTCTCTCTCTCTCTCTCTCTCTCTCTCTCTCTCTCTCTCTCTCTCTCTCTCTCTCTCTCTCTCTCTCTCTCCCTCTCTCTCTCTCTCTCTCTCTCTCCTCCCTTTCTCTCTCTTTCTCTGTCTCGCGATCTATCTCCCCCGCCCACTGTCTCTCTCTGAGCTCCCTTGTGTGTCCCGCGCATCATCAATCTCACTCACGTCTTCAAGCAGAGAGACAGTCGCACCGACGGAATGCATTGTCTCGACTTCTTATTGCCTGCTGGAAGTTTTCAGTTATTGCAACCCAAAGTGACCAGGCCAAAGACCACGCACTCGCTTGGGGACTGGGTTTGCAGAGGTTGCAGATTGAGAGAATTGGCACGGGGAAGGGAAGGGAAATGACACACAAAATGACCGGCAAAATTGCAATCCTCTCGAGATATATGCTTTGCTTGTGTGCATTAGCTGGGTAGTGTTTTTCATTACGTGTGGCTGGTTGATAAAACATTTTCTTATATTGATGCTATTTGTAATATCATCAATATCATTGTTCTTACCCTCAATGTTACTATCATCATCACAATCATCCTTGTTGTTATCATCTTCATTATCATTTGCATCATTATCATAATTGCTAATAATGTAATTGTTGTTATAATCATTGTTGTTGTTATTATCTCTAGCTACATTATCATCGGTATTGTAGTTGCGATTATCACTGAGTGTTATCAAAGTTATCGTCATCATTGTTATTAATAACAGTATTATCACCATTACTATGATTGTATGTTGTTGATGTTATCATTGATGTCATCAGCATTGATAGAAATTGTTAGCATCATTATTATTATCATTCACATTGTTTTTCTTTGTTACTATAGGCATCATCATTGGCATTTGCATTATGATAGTTATTAAAATATCGTCATTATTGGTATTGTTACCATCATCGTCCTCAGAAAATGGACCATTCAATGATTATATAATATGATGATTATAAAGGTTACCAGCATTATTGTTGATATCATTATCACCTTAAGCAAACTAAAAAACACATTTTAGGAACATGCTCTATCTAATTCTCCTTCAGTTTCCGAATCAAGAAATGTTCAACTTGCAAGACCTTCAGTGAGAGGAAGGTGTCACCGATCTCTTCCTTGCTATGCAAAACAAAATTCTTTTAATTTTGGCTCCAACCTTGATTTTATCTCGCACACTTTGAGTGAGTATCTAATAGGCGTGAAATTGAAATTCTGCTTATCACTACTTTTTTATGTGGTGACGTGCTTGCTTGGATTCAAGAAATACAGAATATATATTTAAAAAAAAAAATACCGAACGGAAATTGTTTGAGCAGCATTGTTCTTGATTTCATGCTTATTATTTTCCAAACAATGGATTTCGAAGAAACTAAATCTAATTATAACAACATTTTAATTCACAGTAATGAAAATGTTCATAGAGAGCTTGAACTGATAACACACTAGGATAAATAGATGTATAAATAGATGTAGAGAGAGCCAAAGAAATAGCGAGAGAGAAGCAGACAGAGAGGTAGTCACAGTAAAAGAGAGAGAGAGAGAGGGGGGGAAACTAACACGCGTATAAATAGATAGATGAAGAAAAAGGGAAAGAAAAAAAACAGACAGACAAACACAGTAATAAAAAGAGACAGTGAGAGACCGAAGACGAGAAAATCAAATCAGGATAAGACCCAAGATAAGACCTAGAATAAGACCCACGATCATATTCCATTCTTCTTCTTCACTGAAGTCTGAGCTTAAAGAGATTACCGCGCTAGGAAAAATTTATTCTTATATATACGGCTGAAAAGACGACGCAAAAAGCCCTTACGGAACGACAAACCTCGTGCTTGCGAGTGAATTTGGAAGACAAGTGCTTAACCAAAGGCAGACATGCATACACACACATCGGCGATGTCTATTCATCCATCGGCTGATAGATGAATAGACAGACCGATAGACATATATATATATATATAGATATATATATATATATATATATATATATATATATATATATACATATATGTATATATATATATATATGTTCATATATATATATATATATATAATATATATATATTATATATATATATAAGAGAGAGAGAGAGAGAGAGAGAGAGAGAGAGAGAGAGAGAGAGAGAGAGAGAGAAGAGAGAGAGAGAGAGAGAGAGAGAGAGAGAGAGAGAGAGAGAGAGAGAGAGAGAGAGAGAGAGAGAGAGAGAGATTAATATGTATATATGTATTTATATATATATATACATATATATATATACATATGTATATATATACATATACATATATATATATATATTTATATATATAAGTGTGTGTGTGTGTGTGCGTGTGTGTGTGTGTGTGTGTGTGTGTGTTTATATATATATATATTATATATATATATACATATATATATATATATATATATATATATATATATATATATTTATATATACTCTATATATATATATATATATATATATATATATATATATATATATATATATATATATATATTATATATATATATATATATATATATATATAAATATATATATATATATATATATATATACATAAATACATATATATAAATATATATATATATATATGCATACAGTCAAAAATGAACGTACCTCTAACCAAGCGTAACTACCTGAGAAGGACTGCCACCCTTGAGATCGCGGCGCAAAGTTGTAATGGGTTCCTGTGGAACTTCTCCATGAACTTTTGCCCTTTCTTTTTGTGACCTTGTGACCTCGGTATTTGCGTTTTTCCATGGTATGAATTGTTGATGTTACAAGAATGGTCTAATTGTTATTATTTTTATACCATTATTATCATTAGAATCTGGATTGATACCATTATTCTCGTTATAATTCTTATTCTAGTTATAATTCACATCACTATTACTACTATAAAGATTATCTTCATTATAATACTCAATTATTTCTTTCTGTCACATTACAATTTCATCTTCCTTGTTTTTTATTTTAGATTTTAATTTGATCTTATATCATTGACATTCTAATGTTATTGTTATTCGTGTTGTCATCCTTAATAACATGTCCTTTTGTTACCATTATTTATCATATCTTACCATATCGCTACTATTACTAATACTATCCGTTAATTTGATGTGTTGTTATCAATATTATTCTAAGTACTATTATTAAAACTGTTATCAATATTTTCCGGACTCTGTGAATATAATAATTTGTAAAATAAATGAAGCTAATAGTGGAGATCGATGATATCAAATACATTTAAAAAAATTGTACGTTGATTTATGTCTAAAGCTTCTTCAATGTAAATTATACTTTTATACGTAATATGACCCTCAAACGGATGTAAAGTAGAAAAAATCAACTTTTTAAACATATGATCATAGATACAACTTCAGGTATTTTCTTTTGTGATTTTATAGACAACTATCACATAGGTGTGCACGACAAAGTCTACGGACATCGCAACCCACTTTTAAATTATGAAACTAATTCCAATAAACCAAAACTTATTAGAAATAGGAAATAAAACAAGGTC
>NW_028234405.1:37959973-37962473 GCF_977035675.1 Penaeus japonicus
ATAGATATATATAATATTTATATATATATATATATATATTGATATATATATATATATATATATATATCTACATATATATATAATTAATATATATATATATAAATATTTATAGATATAGTGATATTTTTCTATTATATATATATATATAATATGTATATATAACAGATTATATATATATTTATAATGTATAAATATATACATTATGTTATCAAATATATGTATTATATATTATATTTATATATATAGTTTATATATATATGCTTATATATATATATATATAATATATATACAATATATATTTATACATATATATATTACATATATATAGATTTTATATATATATAGATAATTTAGTTTTATATATATATATATAATATACATACATACGATATATATGTATAAGTATAATATTTTACTATACATGTATACTATATGTATGGTTGAATGTATATGTATTTATATAATATAAAAATATATATATATATATATATTTATATATAATAATAATATATATGATATGGTATGGTTTATGTATAATATATATACATATATAATATATAATATATATATATTATAATATTTATATAGTATAGTTATATATATATATGTACATATCTATTTATATACATATATATATATAAATATAGGTTTGTATTTATATATACGTATATACATATATATATATATATATATATATATATATATATATATATATATATGTGTTGTGTGTTAGTGTGTGTGGTGTGTGTGTGTGTGTATGTGTGTTTGTGTGTGTGTGTGTGTGATAGTGTGTGTGTGTATGATGATGTGTGTGTGTTGTTTGTGTGTGTTGGAGAAACTTATATATACATATTGGGTTTTTTTTTTATTGTACGTATATATATATATATATGGTTTATATATATTATATATATATATGTACATATATATATATCTATATATATATATATATATACAATATATATACATATATATATTTGATATATATAAAAGTACATATATATATATCATTATACATAGGAATTATACATAGTACTAGGATATATATATATATATATATATATATAGAAGTATATATATATATATATATATATATATATATACATATCCGTATGTGTGTGTGAATGAAGGGATTAATGAAATTATTTTTTATGGACAAAATTTCACACCAGTTACACCCTGAGTAATGATTAAAAGCCAAATATCTATTTCGTAGAAATAATGTTCATGTTCATATTTTTTTCCACAAATGGATCATTAATCGCACGTCTGACTGAGTTTTCACTGATAAATTTAGCAGTTTAATTAGTAATGCAAATGCGAGTATGGAAACCAATATATAGATTTTGTGTGGGTATCATAGATATTTTTAGAATGTCACAGGTCTTGCAATGCACCTACGTGCACACATACACTCACATACACGCACGCATGCACTCACACACACATATAGACACACATACACGCACACGCGCACGCATGCATGTAAACACACGCACAAACACACGCATGCATCCATCTTACACACACACACACACACACGCATACATACTCACTCACCCACTCACTCACGCTCTCAAACATACATACACACATATAACAAAATATATGTACATTTAAACAGATGAACATAAACATGCACATTAAGAGTATGCATGTAATGTATAGATGCCCTACTTTCCCTGGGCTTGGTATATAAGCCCGCAGTTAATTAATTTTCTAATCACTTTCCTGAAATCCTGAAAGCTAACCGATTTTGCCGCCCACGTTCGTATTAATTAGATAAGATAATGCTCCATCGCGTCTCGTATCTCCGGGAACTTGCCCTCTTAAGTGCCCATTCTTTGAGCATCTTTTATGCAGAAGTCTTACGAAAGTGTCTAATATCAAGGACGATTTTATACTTTTCTTTCCAATATGCTTTTTTATTTTTTTTCTGTCCGAGATGTCTTAGAAACAGATGGCGATGCGTAAAACATGACATGAGGCCATGTGGTACTACATGGTCGATATCCCCAACATGGAAGGAAAGGGGACCAGAAATCCATCATTAGCCCTGGTCGTGCGAGGTCAGGTATAACCATGACCTGCCACCCCTCTCTCTCTCTCTCTCTCTCTATCTATCTATCTATCTATCTATCTATCTATCTATGTATCTCTCTCGCTATCGGATCAAGAGTTATCCGACTTTTGATGAAAATCCATCACTTTATCTCTATCTATCTTTCTCTCTCTCTCTATCCCTCTCCATCTACCTCTACCTCTGCCTCTGCCTCTGCCTCTCCCTCTCCCTGTCCCCCTAACTCTGCATCTCCCTATAGCTCTCCCTCTCCCTCTCCCTCTCCCTCTCCCTCTCCCTCTCCCTCTCCCTCTCCCTCTCCCTCTCCCTCTCCCTCTCCCTCCCTCTCCCTCTCCCTCTCCCACTACCTCTGCCTCTGCCTCTCCTTCCCCCTCTCCCTCTCCCTCTCCCTCTCCCTCTCCCTCTCCCTCTCCCTCTCCC
>NW_028234405.1:37982473-37984973 GCF_977035675.1 Penaeus japonicus
GTTGTTTGTGTGTGGGTTTTAGGTGTTTGGTGGGTGTGTGTGTGTGTTGTGTGTGGTGTGGTGTTGGTGGGTGTGGGGGTGGGTGTTGGGTGTTTGTGTGGGTGTGGGGTTGGGGATTGGAGTAGTTGGTGGAGATGGGGGGGGGAGTGAGTGTGTGTTGGTGGGTTGGTGTGTGGGGGTTTTTGTGTGGTGGGTTGTGATGTGGTGTTGGGTGTGTGGTGTGTGGTGTGGTTGTTGTGTGGGGGGTGGGTGTGTGTGTGTTATGGGTGGGGGGGGGGTGGGTTTTATTGTTTTGGGGTGTGGTTGTGTTGTTGTGGTGGTTTTGGTGGAGGTTGTTGGTGTTTGGTGGTGGGTGGTAGTTGGGTTTTTTGGTGTGTGTGTGTGTGTTTTTGGGTGGTTGTGGTGTGTGTGGTGGGTGTTTGTGTGTGGGTTTTTTGGTTGGGGGTTGGGTGGGGGTTTGGTTTTGTGTGGGTGTGTTTGTGAGTGTGTGGAGTGGTTTGGTTGGTGTGAGGTGTGTGTGTGAGTTGTGTGGGGCGTGCGTGTGTGTGTGTGTGTTGGTTTTAGTGTGTGTGGTGAGTGTGTTTTGGGTGTGTTGTTGTGTGTGGGGTGTAGTGTGTGGTTTTGTGTTTGTGTGTGTGGTTGGGGGGTGGGGTGGGGGGGGGGGGGGTTGGGGGGGGGGGGGGGGGGGGGGGGGGGGGGTGGGGGGGGGGGGGGGTGGGGGGTGGGGTATGGCCGGGGGGGGGGGGTGGGTGTGTATGTGTGTATATGATTGTGTGTGTGTATGTGTGTGTGTGTGTGTGTGTGTTGGTGTGTGTGTGTTAAGGTGTGTGTGTGTTAGTGTGTGGGTGTGTGGGTGTGTGTGGGTGTGTGCTTGTGTGTGTGTGTTCTGTGTGTGTGTGTATGTGGGTGTGTAAGTTAAAATCTATATCTATAGCTAGGTATGTGTGTGTGTATGTGTGTGTGTGTGAGTGTGGAGGTGTGTGAGAGAGTTTGAGTACTGTGTGAGTGAGACAGAGACTCAGTGTTGTGTAGTGTGTGCTGTGGGTGTGTGTGTAAGATAGTGGAGTCTGTGTGTGTGTGTGTGTGTTTAGGGTGGGAGTTATGGAGTGAGGTGAGTTAGTGGGTGTGTGTGTGACGTGTGGTGTGTGGTGTGAGAGGGTGGGTGTGTGAGTGGATGTGTGTGTTGGAGAGTGTGTGTGTGGTCGTGTGAGTGTGTTTGAGGGATGAGTGTCGTGCTGTGGGGAGGTAGGTAGTGTAGAGAGAGAGAGTGTGAGAGTGGGTGAGAGTGTGGTGTGTGTGTGTGTGGGTGTGTGAGTTAGTGGGTGGGTGGGTGTGTCTGTGTCATGTGTGTTTGAGTGTGTGGTGAGTCGTGTGTGTGTGTGTGTGTAGTAGTGTGTGAGTTTCGTGTGTGTGTGTGTCGTGGGTGAGTGAGTGAGTGTGTGAGTGTGTGATAGTGTGAGGAGTAGTGTGATGTGTGTCTGGGTTGTGAACTATGTGAGTTAGAGAGTTTGTGTAGGCTGAGATGTGAGTGTGTGTGGTTGAAGTGTGTGAGTTGTTTTGGTCCCTGTGTGTGAGGGTGTTTGAGTGTTAATGAGGCTGGGAGAGTGTGGTAGTGAATGTAGACGAGGATATGTAGATGATGGAGGTTAGTGGGGGTGTGGGGGGGGGGGGGGGCGGGGTGGGGGGGGGGGGGGGGGGCGATCGTGGGGGGGCGGGGGGAGTGGGTGTGAGTTGAGTGTGGTTTTGTGTGGTGTGAAGCGTGTGTGTGTGTGTGAGAGTTTGTGTGAGTGTGTGTGTGTGTGTAGGGGGTTGTGTATGTATGGGGGAGTGAGTGGGTGTGAGAGTTTGTGTGTGAGTGAGTGAGTGGTGGTGTGTGTGTGGTGTTTGTGAGGCTGTTTGTTGGGAGTTGGTGTGTTTCGAGTGGGTGTCTGTGTGGGTGTGTGTGAGAGAGTGATTTAGTGAGTTTGTGAGTGTTGTGTTTAGTGTGGAAGTGTTTGTTGGGTGAGTAGGGTGAGTGGGAGTGATAGCGTTTATTGAGAGTGTGATAGTTATTGATAGATAATAGAGTATAGTGTAGAGTTAGATAGAGATATTTATATTGTTTTATTGATAGTGTTATATTTAGATATTTGTTTTTTGATATATATTGAAGAGATATATATTTTTTGTTATCTAGTTGTTATATATATATAGATAGTTATAGAGTTTTTGATATGATATAGTTACTTATGGGGGTTTATATTATTTAATGTTTAGATATATATATATAGATATATATATATATAGTTAATTTATTTTTTGTTTGTGTTTTTTTTTTATGTTATACTTGTATAAGTACATTCGGTTGAGATATATGTATATATATGATATTTATATATAGATATATTTATTATTTATATTAGAGATATTTTATATATAGATATTTTTGTATGTATGTATGTATGTTTGCAACATCTACAGTAACACTTAATATACTGACAATATCAAGTGTGTGCACAGT
>NW_028234405.1:37989973-37992473 GCF_977035675.1 Penaeus japonicus
TGTGTGGTTTGTTTGGGGGGGGTGGGGGGGGGGGAGGGGGGGGGGGGGGGGGGGGGGGGTTGGGGGGGTGGGGGGGGTGGGGGGGGCGGGGTGGCGGGTGGCGGGGGGGGGGGGGGGTGGGGGGAGTGTGAGTGTTGTGTGTGTGTGTGTGTTTGAGTTGAGAGGGTGGGTGTGTGAGTGAGTAGTGTGGAGAGTTGGTTTGTGTGATTGTGTATGTGTGTAGTGTTAGAGTGAGGTGTGTGAGTGTGTTGTGAGTGTGTGTGTCGTTGAGTTTGGTGTGTTGTCTTTGATTTGTTTGTGAGTTTGTGTGTGTGTGGGTGTGGTGTGTGGGTGGGTGTGTGTGTGTCTGTGGGTGGTGTGGGTGGGGGGGGTGGGATTATAGTGTGTGTGAGTAGAGAGATAGAGATAGATGTTTGTTATATTTATAGTTATTTTGTGTTAGTGATATGTGTTTGTGTGATGTTATGTGGGTTTTATGATAGTATTTTGAGAGAGTGTGAGAGAGGAGAGATATGTGTGTTTTATAGTGTGATGGTTGGAGAGTTTGGTGAGATATATTTTGATTGTTTGCTAAAGATTGAACAGATATATATATATTGAGTTTTAGATGTTATAATATATATATATATATATATTTATAGATTTTATATATGTATATATATATATATATATATATATATAAATATATTTTTGTATTTTTAATATTTATATATTTATATATTATATTTCTATTATATATATATATTATTAATATCTATGTATGCACTCCCATTATATATTTACATAAAATAGATATACATAGTATTTAATTTGTTTTATATATTAGTGTTTTAGTGTGTTTGTGTTATAGGTATTAATGAGTTTTTGGAGGTGTTTGGGTGGGTGGGGGGGGGGGGGGGGGGGGTGGGGGGTGAGTTAGTTTGTGTTGTTTTGTGTTTTTGTGTGTTTGTGTGTTAGGTAGAGTTATATATTTTTGATATATATTTATAGATGGAGAGTGTTAGTTTGGGATTGTTGAGTTTGTTAGTCAGAGTTTTTTTGTTTTATGAGGATTGTGATAGTTATGTTAGATTTGAGTGATAGTATAGATTGTTGTGTGTTAGGCATATATATATATAATAGTTTTATATAGTGTTAGTGTGATTGTGTTATTCTGTTATAGAAGATATTGTTAGAGAGTTTTGTGTTTTATTATTGGGTGAAGTGTTTTGCGTGTGATGTGTGAGTTAGTAGTTAGTCAGGGGCTAGGGGTGGGTGAGTGAGATTTGTTTGTGATTTTTATATTTATATAGATAGTTAGTGGGTGTGTGTGGGTGGGGGGGGGGGGGGGGTGTTCTTGGTGTTTGGGTTGTGGGTTAGTATAGTGTGTGTGTGATGATTGTGTGAGTGGGTGAGTGTGATTGTGTAGTGTGGTGGGGAGTTAGTTGAACTGAGAGTGTCTCTTCTATGTCACTCATCTATCTAATGACTCTCTCATTCTCCTACGATGTTGGTGAGTGTGTGTTTGTGTGTTTGTGTGTTTTTTTAGTTTATCTTATATAGGAGATTTATTTAGATAATATTTTTACTTTGAGTTTTATTTATTTTTTATATAGGTAGTTATATATTTATAGATAGTTTTGATTTATATTTTTAGATAGTGATATTGTTGGGAGATTGAGTTATAGAGGATATTGTGAATTTATGATTGAGATTTTTATTTCACTTTTTTATGTATTATGTTTTGATTTTGAGATATATTGATATATATATAGTTTTAGGTTTTTTATTTATATTTTTAAATTATATATATATGCACACATCACCACACAAAAAAAAACTCACACACACTCACACACACACACTCATATTTTGATATTTATATATAGTATAGAGTGTATTATATTTTGATTTAGAGGATAGATTGAGTGTGTGTGGGAGGAGTATTGTATTGTCTGTTTAACAAGACGTAGGAGATGTTATTGGGGTGTTTGTGAGACTGGTATATATATTATAGTGTATAATATATGTGAATATATAGTGTTTTTTTTCTTATGTTATATAATTTAGGTATATCGGTTTTAGACAGTTTACAGGTGTTTTATATTTTATATTTTAGATTTATTTAGATATAGATAGATGATAGAGATTTAGACTCTGGGGTGAGGGTAGAGTCTTGTTACATAGATTTTTATAGACAGTTGTAGATATATTGATAGTTATAGATTGAGATGTGAGAGAGTGTGTGAGAGGGTGAGTTTTTGTGTTTTTGTTGGGGAAAGATAATTTTACATTGACAGAAGGTTGGGGTATATTGGATGTGTTGGAGTGAGACAAGTGTGTGATTTATATATAGAGTGATATAGAGTGAGTGTGTGTTATGTGTTTGTGTGATTGGTGGTTTATTTAGTGTTCATAGAGATAGTGGGTGGTGGTTGAGTGGTGAGAGTGTGTGTGTGTGAGAGTTAGTCTGAGTTATATGATAGATATTTAGATAGATTTTGAGTTAGTAGGTGGCGAG
>NW_028234405.1:38014973-38022473 GCF_977035675.1 Penaeus japonicus
AGTGATGCCTGTCTAACAATGATGATTTAGTCCCTTTGATGGTGATACTACTTGTGGTTGAGGATCAGCGCTGTAGACTTGAGGCGATATTGCACCATATGACGTTTCGAGCTCCTCTCTCTCTCTTTCTCTCTCTCTGTCTGTCTGTCTCTCTGTCTCTCTCTCTTTCTCTTTTTTTTCTTTCTCTGTCTCTCTCTCTCTCTTTCTGATCTCTCTCTCTCTCTCTCTCTCTCTCTCTCTCTCTCTCTCTCTCTCTCTCTCTCTCTCTCTCTCTCTCTCTCTCTCTCTCTCTCTCTCTCTCTCTCTCTTTTCTCTCTCTTTCTCTCTCTCTCTCTCTCTCTCTCTCTCTCTCTCTCTCTTCCTTTTTCCCACCGTCATCATTATTTCTGAGCCGCCACATTCACACCTCGCACGAAACAGGAAAGCTGAATAAAACGTCATCAATCTCGTACGAATAGCGACCTGCATTTCGGATTCTCGGCGCAGCTTCAGCACAGTCGCAAGTCGAATGCGGAAATAGACAGTCAAAAAAAAAAGAAAAGTCCTCTTGTGTACATGACGTCCATAGTTCTGTATGTTGTGTAGGTTCACTTCTGTGCCTTGTGGCTATTGATGTCAAATTGATTGTCTTTGTTTCGGTTGTTCTATGCTGCTATGTGTTAGTTTCTCTGCTTTAGTCAATGCTTGGGTAATACTCGGAATTCGGTTGAAAGCACGTAGACGTGTGCCTTCGATATCAGATTGATTGTGCCTATTTTCGCTCCACATTCTTCGGAGTCAATCAGTCTTGCTGGTTTAGATAAACTACCTTTACAACACATGAGACTCTTAAATTACATCTAGAGGGAGTTCATCGTCCAGGATGGAAAGTATTAGAAATATTAGGTGAAAGATATCGACAAGAAACCGAAAAACATATGAGAGGAAAAGCAGTCAATGGGTCGTTACTGACATGTCTGAGCTTTATTTGTTTTCAGCGGAGCGTAAACTCGAGCGAAATGGGAGAGTGGTGGCTTCCTGGAAGCTGTGAAACATCATAGATTAATCTATACATTCACAGGCGTCCACTTAAGTGGACTATGTATCTATGCACCAATTTGTGTACTAAATGGATGTATTATGTGTACAGTGATGACTCATAATTCTAATATCGGCAATCCATTGACACTGAATCTACGGCAACAACCCACATTTAACAAGAACGCTGCTCGTGAAGACCGAAATTTGACGAGTATTAAATTGCTACCTAATAGCGATCGAAGCCAAATCCTGCCTTTGATTTTCCTCTATAATTAAACCACCAATTAAAGTCCATAAAAAGGGACATCGAAGTAATAACGGGTTAATCTCCAAACCTTTCATCGTGGATATTATTGTCAGAGAGCGGCTTAGGTAATGCAGCGTCTGTTTACCCACTTGACGTTATTTACATAGCATAGCAACCGGGACTTGCATCAGCAATTAATCCTATATTCAGTTATTATCATGATAAAGTGACTATCTAATTCAAGGAATAGATGTAGATATCAAATATACATATCCCCTTCTTTCTTCCCATATTTTATTCATATATTATATATATATATATTATTTATATATATTGACATAATATTTTACATTGATACAGTTCTGTTTGTATATTTTATTTTGATATCTCTCCTTCTAGGTATGCGGTATATATAGTATATATATATATATAAATATATAAAATAAAATATAATATATATATACAAATAAAAATTAATATATGTATATATATAAAAATAATATAATATATATATAATATATATAAATTATATATATTATATATAAATACATAATATATATATATATATATATTTATAAAAAAAAATAAATAAATATAATATAAATATTAAATATATAAATATATATATATATATATATATATATATATATAGATATGTGTGTAAAATATTATATATATATATATATATATATATATATATATATTAAAAATATAAATATAAAATATATAAATGTAAGTATGTATGAAAATATATTTACAAATATACAAGTAAAAATATAATAAAATGTATATATATATATTATATATATATATATATAATATATATAAATATATTATTTATTTTAAAAATAAAAGTAATATATATAAATGTATATTTAAATATATATAATAAATATAAATATATATATAAAATATCATATAAATATATAAATATATAATAAAGATATATAAATAATATATATAAATATATATATAAATATATATTTATTATTTATTTATATATATATAAATATATAATCATTTTATATATATATATAAAAATATATAAATATATATATATAATATATATAATGTAAATAAGTATATATTATTATTTATATATTATATATATATAATAATATAATTTAAATATATATATATATATAAAATAATATATTTATTATATAGTCATATATATAAATATATATATATAATTATATATAATATATAAATATATATATATATTATATATATTAATATATATATATATTATATAATATAATATATTTTATATAATAATATATTATAAATAATATAATATATATAATATATAAAATATAATAAAATATATAAAATAAATATATAATTTATAAAAAATTATAAAAAAATTGTTGATGTGGGGGTTGTGAGTGTGGGTTACAATATACCTAACCCTATTTTACCTTAAATATTTAAAATATTAATTATAAAAAAAATTCTAATTTTAAAAAAAATAAGACAATTATAATATAACAATTATACATATAAAATTAAAATAAATAAATATAATATAGAGAGATAGAGAGAGATAGAGAGAAGAGAGAGAAGAGAGACAAGAGAGAGAGGGGAGAGAAGAGAGAAAAGAGAGAATGAGAGAGAGAGAAGAGAGAAACGAGAGAAGATGATATGTATGTATGTATGTATGTATGAAGTATTATTTTAAAATAAAAAATTATAATATATATATTTTATATAAAATAAATAAATATATATATAATAATAAATACATAAATATAAATCAAAGTAAATATATATATATATATAATAATATTATATATATATATATATATATATAATATATATATATAATACATATATATAATATATATATATATACATATATATATATATAATATATTATAAAAAAGTATATATTAAGTATATAAAAATTTTCGTAGTGATGTGTTGTGTGTGTGTTTAAAGATATTTTTTGTATAAAAAATTAATAATTTAATTATAAAAATAAAATATATTAAAATATAATAACATAAATATTATATATACATGTAAATTTAAGTGAAAATATTAAACACTAATAAATATAAAAAAAATATTAATTCTATATATATAAAATAAAGACTAAGATTATAATAGAAGATTATATATAAAGAAGATATACATAATATAAATATAAAATATATATAAAAATAAATAAAAATAATATATGTATATATATAAATAAAAATATATATATAATATAAATATAAAGTAAATATATAAATATATATAAATATTATAATTAATATAATAAAAAATATATGATTTTATATTCTTATTCTATTTAAAAAAAATAAATATTTTAAAAATATATAAATATATGTATGATTGTACCAATAACAACATATACTAAATAAAAAACATAATATATATATAAATAATATATTATATATAAAAATATATAAAATATATAGTTATAAAAATATATTATATGTTATAATATAAATTATATAATAAATATATATAAATAAATATATATATATATAAATATATAATATAATAAATAAATATATTTTTAAAAGAGAGAGAGAGAGATAGAGAGAAGAATTAAAGTATGTAAGTATGTATGTATGTATATAAAAAAATATATATAAAAAAAAATATAAAATATAAAATAATAAATATAATATAAATATTATAAAATATATATTATATATAAAAATATATAAATAAATAATATATATATATAAAAATAAATATTAAAAATATATAATATAAAATTTTATACATAAATAATACAAATATATATAAAATATTAAATAAAATATATAATAATATGTAGGGATAAATAAAATAAAATGTTGCGTGTGTGTGTGTGTTGTGTTTTGTGTGGTGTGTTGGGGGTTTTGCAAAAAACCCCACAACCCCCCCAAACAAATCACCCCAACACACACACAACACACAATCACCAACCACCCACACAACCCCACACACACACACACACAACACACACACACCAACAACCAAAAAACACACTACCCAAAAAACACCTCCACACACACCAACGACCCACAACCCCAACACACACAAACACCACACACACCACACCCACACACACACAAACACCCACACACACACCCCCACACACACACACACACAACTCCAAAACACCAACACCACACACACACACCACACACACACACCACACACACACACACACAAACACACACAACCACCACACAACACTCACACAACACACAACCCACCACACACAACACACACCACCCACCACACACCACAAACACCCACCCCCACACACCAACAACACAACACACACCACACCACAAACACACAACCAACACACCAACACACCACACAACACACACCAACACACACACACACCACCATCACAACACACAACACAACCCAACACACACCCACCCCACAAAAATACACCACACAACACACACAACACACCCCAACCCACACACAACACACAACACACAACACACACCACACAACACACAACACACACAACACACACACACAACACACACACACACACAAAACCAACAACACACGCACACACACACACACCCCACACACACCTCCACCACACCAACAACCACCACACAACACACCACCACCACACACACCACACACACCACACACCTACACAAAATAAAAATAAAAAAAAAAAAAAAAATAAAATTTCCACACACAAGACACAACCACACAAAACAACACACACAAACCACACCACACCACCACACGCCAACCAAAAAACCACACACACACACCACACACACACACACACACACTCACAACCACACCACCACCCAACCACCCACACCACCCCCAAAACCCAAAACACAACAACCACCAACACACAACAACATCAACACACACACACACCCACACCAAAAAAAAAAAACCCACACCACACACACACACCCACCTCCACCACACACACACCCACACCACAAACCCCACACCGCACACCCCTCCACCACCCCCCACCACACACCAACAAACACCACCTCAACACCCACCACACCACACACACACACACACACCACCCCACTTTTACACCACCCACACACACACACAACCCCAACTCACACCTACTTTCCCCACACACACACACACACACACACACAAAACCAACCAACCACACACCCACACAAGACCTACACACCAATACACACACACACAACAACCACCAACCACCACACAACCACACCACAACCAACACAACCCACACAAACCACACCAACACACCCCACACACCCAACACACTCACACCAAATAAATTTCAACCCACACACACACACACACCAAACCACACACCACACACACCCAACAACCCAACAACCCCCAAAACAAAAACCCCCCACACACACATCCAACACACACAAAACACACACAACACACACACAACACACCACACACAACACACCACAACCAACACAACACCCCACCCACACACACACACCAACACACCACCAACACACAACACACAACATCTCACTTAACTTTTTTGCCAAAGCACAAACTTTTTTAATTTTGCTAGCAAAATCTATTTTAATTTTCAGACGGTATTTCTGGACGAGAGACCTGCTATGGCAAATAACCTCTAATGGGCACTTTGGAGGAGAGTCATCTAGAAGTTTATCTCATCATAAAGGCCGCCAAATATCAATCCATGGTAAGCAATATCTCTCAATGGCATTAGTCGGCTGCAGCTTGTAAGCGTTGCACGTAACCAAAATTAAGTCTATGCGGTTCTGAAAGATCATTAGATACCACAGTTAATACGACGGTAGGTTGATGAAACTAGTTCGCTCGATAACACAGACTACCTTGGACTGGGAGGGGGGGGCACTGAATAATGAAATAGGATATCAATAAGAAATCATGAAGCACTAGCAGTCAGAAAATCTGATCAAACAAAGAAAACACCTCGCTTCAAAAATCATGGGCTGATCTTCGTTCAATTACAGATAGATAAATATGAAAAGATTGTTTCCACTGTTTACAAAATAGAACGATAATGTGGACAAATAGGAATACAGGAATCCAACCTAAACTATGAATTAAGATGAAGATTGAAACAAAGGGAAAATAAATATTAGCAAATAGCATAAACCTTGTTTGAAGTGTTGTTTTTTTGGTAATGTCTATATATCATTTTTGTTTGCGTTTATATGTGTGTTTATCTATGTATTTGCTTCAGTGTGTATTCGTGTCCTAGTATTTTGTGTTTATGCGTCTGTCCGTTTGTGAGAGAAATGCATTTGTGCGCATTCGGTTTTTATGCCAATACAGTAAGTATAATTTTAAAATCAACATTTTAATTAATTGATTGTTTGACAATTTAATTGACGCACATTAGGCCCATATACCAAATACATTTAAAATAAATAATCTGAACAAAATCTTCTATATTACATACTATCCATTTAGATTGAGGTAATGTGCAAATCAAGGATATCTCAAAACTTCTCAGCACACAGACAACTGTAAAGTTACTAATATTCAAACTAGACAATCTAGTGTAAGTTGTTGCAATTGTAATATTGAGCACTGATAAGTGACGCTCGAAAATATAAATGAAAGATGGGTTGGGCCCGGAGACTTATTCTGATGTTTCATATTCAAAGGGTAGAATAGAAGAAGCAGTGGAAGCTTAACCGGTTGGAGTGCTAAATCTTGTTCATTTTACAAGTATTATATATCATATTTATGTAAGTGTGTATGTGTGTGTGTGTGTCTATGTGTGTGTGTGTGTGAAAGTTTATGTATGTGTGTGAATGTTTGCTTGTGTGTGTGTGTGTGTGTGAGTGAGTGAGTGTGTGTGTGTGTGTGTGAGTGTTATAAACATTAAGTAATGTTGACAGCCCCTCCATGTATATCAAATACTGCAAAATCATGAAATGACAAAGGAATATAAACCCATAGCTTTGCATTCCAATTTGTTTACATGATCAACGAAATCATTTCATTGCAAAATACCACAGCACTGATATCGCTTCCAATTTATTCGAAATTTGGATTAATGAAATTAAAAAAAGGTCACACTAACACACCATGATATCATTTGGAATATTTCAAAAGTCAAGCCCACCAGTTATTCTACATCAATAAACTACACACACACACACACACACGCACATACACACATTTAAACACAGAACCGTACGAACAGCCACACACATCCTTACTGTCACAGCCACACCCACACAGAATCCAAAACACAAGGATACAGACGCAGAAGG
>NW_028234405.1:38027473-38034973 GCF_977035675.1 Penaeus japonicus
TGCCGAAGTGTTTGGTTATTGTATATCAACATGGACTTTGATTTGATTTGATTTTATACATGCACTGAAGATAAATCATTAAGTCGGATTATTAGGAATGTCAGTACATCAGATTATCAACTTTTCATAGGAATTATTCTAATGTTTTGCCTTTTAAGTAAACGCTGTGGATTATGTATATATATTTTTTATTTTTTTTTAATTAAGGTGAACACCACTGCACACTTCTTTTCAATCTTAGCGTGTGTGTGTGTGTGTGTGTGTTTGTGTGTGTGTGTGTGCGTGTGTTCTTTTGCTATCTATCTATACTTATATATATATATATATATATATATATATATATATATATATATATATATTATAATATATATATATATATATATATATATATATATATATATATATATATGTGTGTGTGTGTGTGCGTGTGTGTGTGTGTGTGTGTATGTATGTATGTATGTGTACGTACACACACACACTCACACACATATATATACGTAAATATATATAATCATATATGTATATAAGTGATTATATATGTATATATATAATTTTATATATATATACATATACATATTTATATATGTATACATATGTATATATAGTGTCATGAAAAGATGACTGCTCCTAAACATGTAAAAAAAAAATAAAGAAAATAAAAATAAAATAAAATAAAAACTATACCAATTAGTCGTCAGTCTTTTCTATCAGTAAAACTGCCATCACCTCAAGGAAAAGTTAATATGTATAAGATCCCAGATATACATCAACTAAAAAAATAATATTATTTTCATACAGCCTGATATACTGCAAGTTGTCGAGCACTGATAGGTTCATTAACGTGGCAGGGACAGCTGGGTTATTCATTAATAAGAATTAAATCCAGAAATTTGTAGTTGGAGAGGAGGCAACGGCAAACGCTGCTAATCAATAATTCATTTTAAAAATATTAGTTGAAAACAACATTAACTAGATAAGAAAAAATAGTGTTAACCCAAAGAGACTGAAAATAAAGAAACTAACGAATCACAGTAGGCTACTAGCTTGTTCTGTTAACACCGCACAGCTTTATGTAAGCTACACATGAAGTTTACCAAGCCGAATATCTAAGTTACCCTTCTCTCCTATTTTCTTTGAATCCTTTTCTCCCGTTTTCTACAGCACATAACCAAACACTCATATTTATAACTATTTATCAGTATCCTTCATTCAAAAGTTTGATATCTCCTCGCTCTAAAATATTAAACTAGTCTAGTCATCACTGATTTTCTTCCAGGTATGATAGAGATATCCCTTGGATTATATTATATGAAATAAATAGAAAACGAAATGGATCTCTGGAATGGGCACGTGTCATGTAGGGCATCGCACCTTGGTCCGGTTCTCCCTCTGTTTATCACTAAGACTACAAGGATATCACGTTATTTTACATTTTTTTCAACTTTTTTATGACACTGCTATACGTTTACAGACGCAGATATATTATATCATATTGGAGTATCGCTCATATGTAGCAATACTTCAAGAGTCAATATCCCTCTGAAGAAGGCGTGGGCATCCCGGTCCATGATGCTGCCTGTGACTACGTGTTTTCGCTGTTACAGGCAGCAGTTTCATCATTGTTTATTACATTTATTGTCAGACTTCATTAGATTAGTTCTTGGATTTAAATTAGTATATCTAACAAAGTTCAAGCAGCATTTTTGTCGTTAAATTGATCATTTGAGACCCGGCTGTTTTTTGTTTTTTTGTTTTTTTTTTCAAAAATGTATATGGCATCATACGTAAATTAAAGTCTAGTACGCATTACAGCCTTAAGGTATATATAATACTCTCATGTCTAGTTTTTACAGAACTTTTGTTAGAAAAATACACTTGTAACCGTGTTTCTGCAGTTTCTAGATTCATCATTACTTATTCAATTTATTTCCAAACTTTATCAGATGAGCTCTTGGCTTTAAGCTTGTTCATCTAACAAAGCTTAAACCGCACTTTAGTCGAGAATTTGGCCAAGCTGCCCGTGATCCTTACCTGTTTTTTTTTGTTTTTTTGTGTTTTTTCAAAATCGTGTATTAGACTACGGCTTGTGACATCATACTCGTATGTAAATAAACTCTAGTATGCTTGATAGCTTAAGTATATATATGCTACTCTCATGGCCACTTTTTTAAGAGAAACTTTGTTGAAAAAAATGCTCAAATAAGTAGTACATATAGCTGCAACCCCTCCACACTAACCATAGTAATCACCGTTTGCCGAAGTGTTTGTTGTTCAATCTTAAAAAAAAATGAATAAATAAATATATATATATATATATATATATATATATATATATATATATATATATATATATATATATATATATATATATATATATATATATATATATGTATATACACACACACATATATATGTATACACACACACACACACACACACACACACACACACACACATATATATATATATATATATATATATATATATATATATATATATATATATATATATATATATACACTTTTGAACTTTTGAACTGAAGTCATGCATATCTGCGCCTGCCCATGTCCCGCCAGGTGAGTGCAAAACTCATGCTCGTTCCAAACAAGAACTTGTTCGTGACTTGAGTTGCGTTTAGTTGTTTCTCTCCTGAAGTTTGCAAGACCTGAATGATATTGCTGCAGAGATTATCTATGACCTCAAAGGGGCATGCATTCTGGCGCCTGTTGTAAGTAACATCACTTAAAGGAAATAAATATTCTTCAGATTATTTTCTTAATCAAGATATCGCAAATTCAATCTTACTTAGAGTAAGAGAAGTAGGGAGCAGCGAGGAAAGACCTTGATCGCCAATCGATAATACTAAAGACATGTGGCCAGAACCTTTTCATGCAGATGATTTTTTTCATCGTTTTCAGGTTGATCAATAAAACAGTTGCTACATTTCCAATCATTCTGGCGAGTTCCTTGGGATTTGTTCTGTGTGAACTTACACACTGCCAAACCTCCAATGCATTTCAGTGTCTCTTCTTCCATTACCTCTTCTTAACTTTCTTTTATTGGTGATATCCAGACATTAGCACCGAGGAGAAACCCACAACAGACAGATAAAAGTCACGCTTCAGGGTCGTACCATTAGAGCCAACTGAAGGGAGAGCTTAAAATTTCCCAGGGTTATGGTAAATCACAATCATCCCCTGGTGAATTGTATTGATCTCCAGAAGTGCGCACTCACTATCATCCACGATAAATCTTCCTTTCGTGCTTCAGTGCTTGTTGGACACATGCAAATACAAGTTTCAAACTATCCTGAGGTAATGTGCTGATCAGTACAAGTTGAATGCCATATTTCTCACTAATCCTATTATATAATTTCGGTAAAGATCGCGAGGAAATCACAAGTCCTTTAAGAAAACAGTACAAGATTAGATTAGATTAGATCTTTATTTACCACCCTGGCTAACTGCACAGGCATGGGCAAGCTTTGATACATTTATGTCGTCATGACATTGTTGCTAACATTGTATTACAAATTAAGGTAATAACATGATTATATTCTATAGTATATCAACGTGAATAGACATTAGATAAATGTTATAATAGGGTATCATATACCGAATTTCGGATATAGCATAATTACATCTTCTAGTACAGTTGATGTTATGAAATAATTACATAACTCTGCGTACCTCATGCTAGGTGGTCTGAAAGGTTGTATCATATGGCACTCTGAAATGTAATGTTCAAGTGTTCGTTTATACTCTTCGTTGCAAAGTCTGCATTTAGTTTTTTCTACATTGCATTCTGAACTGACCTGCCAATACATTCTGTATCCAAGTCTAATTCTTGCAGTCACAATATCACATTGTCTTGTTCTTGTCTTGTATGACCCATAAATGAATCTCTCCTGCGAGAACTGGTCAAAATGTTTTATGCTACAGCTTTCAGGTCTTTGAGAGTTTGTTAGCTCCATCAAGTCCTCCCTATTGGAGGTTCTTATTATGTGTGAGATCCTAGCAAGAGGTATGCCAAAGTCTATATCCACAATTTGCTTATCACATCCTGCCCTCGCTAGGCGATCAGCATGATCATGTTTAGCGATTCCAACATGCGATGGTATCCACACAAAATGTATAGCATGTCCCCGTTCCTTGGCGCGATGTACATTTATTCTTATATCATTTACGATATTTCCAGCACCTTTATCAAGGGTGTTCAGAGTCTGGAGAGCACTCTGCGAGTCGCAGAAAATTACTCCTGAGCCTTGAGTTAACAGAAAGTCTGTGGCTATGAGTATTCCTGCCAACTCAGTTTGCGTAGTGCTCGCCCAGTCATGAACCCTCCTACAATCTTGGTGCTGCAAAATATTGTTTTTATATACAACATAAGCACATCCTGCTCTACCTCCAGACTGTAGGGATCCATCAGTGTAACATTCATAGTCAATATTCAGAGTTTCAAGATGCTCATTAATGGTTGCAAGGGTGTGTTGCTTAAGTAAAGCTGGTGTAACTGTGTCTTTTTTAGGGACATCAGTATAAAATACGTTCAATGTCGACATTTTCCATGGTGGAAGAGAACGTCCATATGGGAACCTACTCAAGGACATATTTAATTGGTGTATGGATTTGTATGTCGTTTGCAACCATGAATTTGAGGGCGACTCGGCACTGCTATGCAAAGATGAATTCACTATCTTATATTTAAGTTGCCTCTGGAACTCTGTATTATAGAAGGGTTCTTTAATTGCTTTGACACCAAAAATAGTATTGATGTATGATATTCTTTCGTAAATAGATGGCAAGTTGAGTTCCTTTCTCATGTTCACAATCCTCGTTGTTTTAGGAGCACCGAGAATGATCCTCATGGCTGCGTTCTGTACAATTTCTAGACAAGTTAACTCTGATTCCTTAAATGATACAAGGTGTAAGGCATGGTAATCTACGACTGACCGTATATATGATAAGTAAAAGAGTCTTGCAATGTTAACATTGACTCCATGTTCTCTGCCAACAAGAGTCTTGAGTGGCTTCAGCCGCTCCCACAGTCTTTTCTTTAAGTTCATAATGAGTTCTGTGTCGTTAATAGTCACCCCGAGATACTTGTATTTGTGGCAAAGATCTAGCTCAATGTCATCTATATGAAAGTTTGGCAGTGGGATTGTAAGAGGATTGAGTGCCTTGGTTTTTTCAACTGAGATTATCAAACCGCACTCAGTAGCTTTTGTGGACAGTACATTAAGAATTTTTTGCATTCTATCCTCGGATGAAGTTTTAATGCAGATGTCATCAGCATAACAAATAATGGAATCACTGCCCTCTAGTGGTATATTGCTTAATAGTCTGTGCATTAAAATATTAAATAGCATGGGGCTAAGTACGCCCCCCTGAGGTGTGCCAAGCTCAAACATTTTAGAGTATGTACTTTTGATTCCCCTGAAGAGAACATGAGCTGATCGGTTTGATAAATACATTTGAATCCACGTTAAAAGTTTACCTTGAATACCAAAGCTAGCCAGTTGAGTCATTGATAGTGTAGTCTTTTCCGTAGATTTTAAGACACCATTATGGAAATCGAGGTTTGATCCACATGCCACTTCGGATGATTTGGCATCAACGGGGACTTCGAGTTCAGCACGTCAAGCCATCAAAATATTTGACTCTTATGGCAATTGTTTCAGACAAAAGCTGTGTTGCAAATTAGCCCCTCTTCCGCCTCATTCCCCTCGCCTGCAAGTCTTTCTCAGTTGGGCGATGAACAGATTCGAAGTCTCGCACGCTTCCTTCCATGATTTCTCTAGTGCATTTTCATGATGGACTTTGATCATCATGAACCCAGAATCGAGAAACCAACTTTTACAGCAGACTTTTAGATGTTTTCTCATTATTGTTCAGACCCTCTTGTATCCGCAAGCCTCCCAGTTACCAGCTATATATTGCACACATATCTTTTCTTTAGACATTATAGTGACCTTATAACCTAGAGTTACAGAGTTGTCGTGTCTGAGCTGCACACATCACCATTTCTGTAGCATCCAGCCCCTTCATCAGGTTCTCAGCTGTACATCAGGCAGCATGCGGGACACACACAATGCAACGTCTCTCACCTACTGTGCGACTCCCAGACGCTGGCCCGCAGCACAACCTAGCACCGGCGGTCCTCCAGTGCTGCTTTCCCTAGTCCAATCTTCCTCCCTCTTCATTGAGTCAGAAGCTGTTCTCTCTGTGTCGCAGTCACATCGCATCTCAGAAATCAAATCGGGCCCGAATTCGTGAACGTGCGACGTCATCATCCTGCCCAGCTAACGATCCGTCTTGACCTACCTTCTACTCTGGGAGATACTGTTCCTACGGGGTCGACCTGCTTATCCCTGAATAAAAGGACGTTCTCGCGACGTTGTTGGCTGCCCACATGAGGCCCTCCCCTTTACGATCAACTGCTGCTGGATGCTGCAGGTCCTTAGCTTTTTCAGCTTCTCTCCAAAGCGCTTCTGAGTGACCCGCATCGCGCGTATCTCAGAGCAAAGATGAATGACATTGCAATTCATTAATTCCGAGTCTATGAGATCAACATGCGCGGGTGGCATCTGGTTACAGTGATCGGTGCCGAAGGAAATATAATCATGCACCATGGAATTCACTTTATTCGTAAGAAAAACGGCAGTTCAGTCCTAAGAGTGCGTGACGTGGTTCGCTCACCAATAACTATGGTACTGAGATAATTGCGTAGTAATTTGCCACTGCGGTTTTATTGTTATTATTCCATGCACACGCACATTGTCAAGTGACGCTAGGTGGATGATGCTATTATAGTTACAGTTGTGGTGGATCTTTATATCGGGGTCACTGATCTTCAAGTTCAAGGTCAACGCCACGATTTCCACTGTCTAGATTAATCATAACAATGCTCAAGTGTAGCACTCGTCTTGCAACAATAGCGCTTTGTCCTCATACGCTCAGTGGCTACATACTCATAATCAGTATGTCCGAATTTATATATGTATATATATATATATATATATATATATATATATATATATATATATATATATATATATATATATATATATATATATATATATATATATAATATATTATATATATATATATATATATATATATATATATATATATATATATATATATATATATATAATATATATGTAAATATATATATGAATATATATATATATATATATATATATATAAAATGTATAATATATGATATATATATATATATATATATATATATATATATATATATATATATATATATATGTGTGTGTGTGTGTGTGTGTGTGTGTGTGTGTGTGTGTGTGTGTGTGTGTGTGTGTGTGTGTGTGTTTAAGAGCGATAAAGATCTAAGTTATGTACATATAAACATCCTAATTCATCCACCCATCTTTCTAACTCCTCTTCCTGGTTCTCTCCCAGTTTCCCTTTTCTTTCCTCAGCCGAGCAGAACGACCAAGTTCAAAGGATGCCAGACTCTTGTTACGTT
>NW_028234405.1:38047473-38062473 GCF_977035675.1 Penaeus japonicus
CAAATATACAGATAGATAAAGATGAAAATAATAGATAAACAAATGCTAAGGAGAGGTAAATACTATTATTTCTAGGACCTCTGACGTGCATTCGCAACCATAAATCAACACTAGTTTACGTCTCAACTGTGCTGGATGAGAAAACTGTGAAAAAGAGGGACAAACTAACCAGACCACAAGATAGATCGGGTATCTATCAGAATGCAATAGATTGTGAATAAACAAAATAAAAGATATGAAAAAGAAGTGGATAACGAGATCATGACTAATGAACTATATTGTGAAATGATTTTTAATCAATTTCACAACATAAGTTTCCTTACGAAGCACTTCACTATACTCGCCAAACCACTCACGTCTCAACAGGGAATGAATAAAACAGCACGCCCTCCCCAAAGCAATGAAAAAAATAATAGTAATGGCACTAACCCGTTCCCCAAAGAATCAGTTAAATAATAATGGCTTAAAAGGACATCGTAATTTTCCCACGAATCGCCCTTCGTCGCTAATTCCCAAGAAGGGTCTCTAATCCGGCCTGAAGGATCTGAACAAACGGGGGGAAAAATACAAGGTAGGTTCGCTTCGTGGGAATGTTGCTTTGGCTATTGTAGCGGAGAGGAATAAGGCTTTGTCTCTGGGGTGCTGTTGGCGGAAGTGAGTTTGTAACAAGAAACGGAAAATTAAACTCAAGGATACCTGTGATACTCGCGCATGTTCGTATGTGTTTATAGGTTTGTGTATCTTGTGTCTCATATACCTATGTATATATACATATACATACATATATACATATGTACATATATTTATATTTATATATATATACATATAAAAAATATATATACATAAATATATACACACACACACACACGTATGTGTGTGTGTGTGTGTGTGTGTGTGAGTGTGTGTGTGTGTGTATATGTGTGTGTGTATACATATCAATCAATACCAATCAAAACAAAATCCTAGGAAGCCATAACGAAATATTAAAAAAGAGAGAGGAGGAGATAGGCTTATATTTTGGTGTACATTTAAAGAATTTTAAACAGATTTGAATTATAGCGCAAGATGTGAGTCAAAGATCTTGGCGCTTCCGTCTGGGAACACGAACACGTGGTCCTCGCCGATATGGAGATTCGAGTGTGCTTCATGTATTGATCTTCCTTTGTTTTTGTATGCTGCTATTTTGTACGAAATATCCGTTCTTATGCTGCAATCATTTTCTATTGAATAGTAACGGTTTCCACACTTGAAGATTTGAAGATATCTTGCGTGTAGGTGTTTTCCACAGTAATCCCATACTTTTTGTTGCACCCTTTTGACAACCTCTGGATGCATGAAATACCTATGTTGGTTCTTATCCCGTGAAGTGTCATGTTACTACAGATAGCACCACCATGATGTTTATTCATAAGATTGATCATATCGTGCCGGAATCGAATAATATTGAAACAACAATTCTACTCGAGCGATACTTTTGTTTTTGCTTCTCTGTGCGCGTACATGTGTGATTTTCTTTCTTTCTTTCTTTCTTTCTTTTCACATTAAATAGATGGCATTACACTACGAAAAAGAAGGGGGAAAACTACAGGGTAATATATCTTCCCAGGATGCACGCCAGGAGGAGACATCAGTGTGTCATAGCGTGGAGTTCGATCGGGCGCGGCCACTATCACAAGGGTCATTACCCTATGATTACCTTTCTTTACTGAACCATTCACTTTATACCAAACCCGGGAGGGAGGGAGGAAAATGGGGACAAGGAAGGGAGGAATCGGGAAGCAGAAGAAGGTTGGGTATATTTAGGAGGAGATAAGGAGAGACAGAAATGATAGGAAAGAAGAGGGGGTGAGGAAAGATAGAGGTGATAGGAAGGGCGAGAGAGGCAAAGAAGGAAGACGGGGAATTGGGAAAAAAGTAGGGAAAGAGGAGAAAGATTGCGGAGAAACTAGGGAAGAGAGAGAGGAGGAGAGAGAATGTTCAAAACAAGCAGAGATGGAAAAGGGAGACTGATACAGAATGTGACGATTTTTCACACAACGGAGAAACGAGATGAAAGAGAGGAGAGGCTCAGAAGGGAAGGAAAACGGAGGGAGTGCAAGGGAGCGGAGGACCAAGGGGAGCATCATATATGGAAAGAAGAAAAGTTGGGATTGAAAGAGTGGGAGAGAAGGAGAGAGAGGGAGAGGGAGGAAGGAGGAGAGAGAGAGAGAGAGAGAGAGAGAGAGAGAGAGAGAGAGAGAGACAGACAGAGACAGAGACATAGACAGAGACAGAGAGAGAAAGAGAAAAAGAAAGAGAGAGAGAGAGATACAGAAACAAAGAGAGAGAGAGAGAGAGAGAGAGAGAGAAAGAGAGAGAGAGACTAGCAGAGAGAGAGAGGTAGAGACAGACAGACAGAAAGAGAAAGGGAAAAAGGTAGAGGACGATACACAAAGAGAGAAAGAGCGAGCAAGACAGAGAGACAGAAAGAGAGACACAGAGAGAGTGGGGGGGAGGGGGGGAGGGAGGGGAGGGAGAGAGAGAAACTGAGACACAAAAAGAGCGAGGAAAGGGGAGGAACCGAATACGGGGCAAAGGAAACATGAACGATAAAACTGTAAAGGGGAAAGGAAAAGAATATAGCCACAAAAACATTCCTGTTTACATGCCATAGAATGATTCAAGATTGACTCTGCTAAGACACAAGGAAGAAAAACTGAGATATGAGAGGCAAAAAATACACTATTCCTATTCCAGATATATGTGTGCTGTGCTGTGCTGTGCGAGTGCTGTATGCTGTGGGAAGGAATGCATTAGTTGAGGATGTACGACTTCCTCTGTTCTGGTTCGCCTAGCGCGTATGGACACCCGCATTTTTGAGTTTGCTCTTGTATAATGAGATAACTGTTTTGCATCGTGCATATTTGTTAATAGATCTTTCAGAGGAGGTTTGTTTTGGTTCCTGGGAGCTGCCATGTTTTGTGAATTGTTGATGTAGTGAAGGCAAACACACACACTCACCAGATGTTCATTTTCCGTTGGTGAAATATGTTTTAATCAAACGGTGAATCGGAAAATTAATCATCGTATGTAGGTTCATGGTAGGATATTAATTTGTAGTAGATATTATAAGAATGGAAAAGAAAAATCATGTAATAAGTCTTATAATTATTTCATAACAAAAAAAAAAATAATAAAAAAAAATATATAAATATATATATATATATATATATATATATATATATATATATATATATATTCCCGCAAACTAAATATCCTGATGAAAGATTATTACCACTGAATAAATGAATAACAGTTTTGAGTATATTTTAAGTTTAGACGATGAATTGTAGCGATTTATGTAAGCTTTATAATTATCTAATTATGATATATAACTATTTAATTATTTTTAAAAATTAAGTATTCACGCACGCAGCATGTTCTGAAAAAAAAGATTATTATTATTATCATCATATCATCACCATCATCATAAATATCACCACTACCATCCCCATCATCACCATTACCATCACTTTCACCACCATCAGCATCAGCACCATCATCACCAATAACAATAGTAGTAAAAGTAACAATAAATACTCAACAACTCCATTACCTTCACCATCATCCCTGAACTAATAATACGAACGCAATGGAAAAAAGGCACGAAAACCTATATGTAGTTTCGTATGTTAAGTCCATTCACTACCCTCTGTATTACCCGCGTCATCCCCTCTACATGTCGAGGAATAGCCATTGAGGAGCAGATGACAAGTGCCACGTTTGTTTACATTCTCGTCTTTCGCTAATATGAATGGACTGCCTGAGGAATGGTTTTACACTCTCGTCTGAGACTTTAACTGGTACGGTGAGGATCATAAGCTAAGGCAGATATTCCTTATAATGTTCATATTAGGTCACCCGTATCATAAGACATCAATCAGTTGTGCTTACGCCAAGATTACTCGACAAATCTTCGTAATGGTGTTGGTGTCTCTCTCTCTGTTGTTGACGAAATTGTTATATATGTATGTGTGTGTGTGTGTGTGTGTGTGTGTGTGTGTGTGTGTGTGTGTGTGTGTGTGTGTGTGTGTGTGTGTGTGTGTGTGTGTGTGTGTGTGTGTGTGTGTGTGTGTGTGTGTATGTATTGAATATATATATATATATATATATATATATTATATAATATTATATATATATATATATATATAATATATATATATAATATATATATATATATATATATATATATATATAATATATATATTATATATATATATATATATATATATATATATATATATATATAATATATATATATATATATATATATATATTATATATATATATATATATATAATATATATACATGTGCGTATATATATACATATATATACATATATATATATATATATATAATATATATATATATATATATATATTTATATATATATATATATGTATATATATAATATACATATATATATATATATATATATATGTGTGTGTGTGTGTGTGTGTGTGTGTGTATACATATATATGTATGCATGTGTGTGTATGTATGTATGTGTATGTATGTGTATGTGTATGTGTATGTGTATGTATATATATATGTATATGTATATGTACATATATATACATATATATACATATATATACATATGTATACATATATATATACATACATGTTTATATATAATTTTAAAATGTATATACATATGCATATATATATATACATATATATATATATATATATATATATATATATATATATATATATATAACACCTATTCATACATGTATGTACATAATAGGAAAAGGATATCTACCATTATTTCTTGATATCATTTTCATCTTTATAATTATCATAATCATTAGCATTATTAGTATTAGCATTATTGTTATTACTATTATCATTAGCATTATTATTATTATCCCCATTATGAGTATTACCAGTATCCTATACCGTCACCATCGTCATCGTCATTACCATCACCATCATCACCACCATCATCATAGCAGTGATGATAATAGTTCCCGGTGACTTCCTCGTTCCACCAAAGGCCTCCAAGTTCACTGACCTTCACCTGCCGCGCCCTGCTGTCCGCGTCTAGCTAAATGGAATTACTTAATTCGGTGATTCGTTTTGAATGCAATTCCTGAAGGAGTGACAAAGGCATGAACAACATTACTGAGAACTAACCTTCGGCAGACCAAGTGAAACCGTTGGAATGGAATTGTCACGTAATTACGGCTTGGCCAATTTCTTGTGTCGTTATTACAATTACATCGTTATAGAGATGATAATGAGCCTCGTGTACCTATTATTCATTCCAAGAAAAAAAACATGGTTTGTCTACGCAAATGTGATAGATTGTCCTCTTTGCTGTAACAATTGTAATTTGCTGGAACAAGGCTACGATAGCTTGCAATGAATGTTAACTTTAAAATATTACGACCCTATTAGTGGCTGTATAGCAATTGCATCAGAAATTATCCTTGCGAAAGCATTATTGCAATAATTAGGGTATGGGATCATGGTTTTGAATCATATAATTTCCGACAATAGAGGGTATGAATGCAGCGCCCATACGTTGACAGTACTCGCAAAAGTACAGTATTATGAATAAATGTATATACTTACAGCTGTATAGCATAGCAACCCCTATGACAAATGTTTGTTGTCGGTAGCATTCCAGCTGAGGAGTGCACCTCTAGTTGTGCCAAATAGTACAGCAGTTAAGTTGTGTGTGTGTGTGTGGGGGGGGGGGCTTGTGCTTATTAAGGAGTACCCTAAGCTTTCTTCAGATCAAAAGAACTATATTTGACCGTCCCATTGCCTACTGAATACCATATTGACGACTACGTCCTTAAATGATTTGAACAATATTGATTTGGCTGAAAGGTTATTGCATTCAGACCTGAATTAAAATGGATAGGATTGCTAGACTCTTTGAATTGTTTATCTAGTTTCAATCGCTTTCTAGATATGAGCAGGAAAGTGCGCTTGCCCAAAAGCAGTCTTATTTTTTTCTTTCTTTTTTTTTCTTTTTTTTTTCTTTTTTTTTGGGTGTGAATACATTCGGTTCGGTTCGATTCGGTTATATGAATAATAATTTTTGGATCATTATTTCTAAGATTATTTTTACAATGTTCTTTGTTCGATAAAAAAAATAATTTGTATGAATAATTTCAAAATGGGTAACTAAAATTTACAAGCAGAAAAGACATTGAAAAAAGCCTTCTTCACTAAAAGTTCGTTAAAACAACCACTAATGCAACTTTATTGCAAATGAAGAAATCTGGTGTTGGTGAATGGAAATACGGGACATGCTTCCACTAAAAGATGCTGCAACTATAACAAGGATGTAAAAAAAAAATAAATAAATAAAATACAAAATAAAAAATCTTCTACACCACATGACAGACGAGTGTTGGGAATCCTATATTCGCAAGGAGGAACTAAACATATTACGTAACCAAACAGCTAGCACAGCTGCAGGTAATGAAACAAGCTATCGATCAAAGATATCGGTCAAAAATTAGTTCCACAATATCATCTCCTCTTGCTCATCTCAACGTTCTTGTTTGGCATAATCCGTGACAATGTATTTCATGACTCCGTAATCTATAAGACAAATTCAGTAATTTGTAATTGAGCTTTACTGCCCCATGTTATGCACTGATATCTATATCGGACCGTACATAGACGATGTTATTTTAAAAAATCTCTGAATAGCTTACTGAATGACAAATATATATATATATATATATATATATATATATATATATATTTTTTTTTTTTTTTTTTTTTTTTTTTTTTTTTTTTTTTTTTTTTTTTTTTTGTTTATAATTTTTATATATATATTTTTTTTTATAAGCTTGTATAGTAAATATTAACTAAAATTAAGGGTTGTATTTTCTGATATAATTGAAATATCTTAAAATAAATATCTGAACAGCGTATTGTATGGAAAAAATATGGTGCATATATAAAGATTGCATCTCAAGGGGTTAAAAGATACAGTTAATTATGAACCAGTAACTGAAATGTGAACTAACTGTAAGAAGATATGAAAACTTAGTACTGATGGATATGGATACAAAGTTGCAAAGTTGTTTTCCTAGATTCAAAAAGTTCTTCATGGTAAATAAAAATAGTTTTTCTAATACTGTTGAACAAGAGAAAAAAACAAATTGTCTGAATTATTACAAGCCACTAATGTGAGAGGTAGAATGATGAAATTTAAAAAAGGCAAATTATGACATTATCAGAGTGTGGATTATTGTTCCGCGCTATGAGTACAAGCATATTTTACATATCATGAATAACAGTGCCATTTATATTTTAAGGGTAAGTCTTAATCCAATCAGGTGTTTCAATCATCTAGGGCTGTGTATCAGATATAATGAGCTCAGACCTGCAACTCCCTCACACTAAAGTACGTTTCTGAATTTTCTACAAATTTCGTATGTAAATTATATACTATATCATTTTAATATGTATTATCTTGGGAAATGACTATCAATACAATAATTCACGGAAGTTCGTAACGGATAAAGGATTTGAAGATTATGAAGACTTTGTCAGACGGAAGAATTAGTGAACTATCCATCCATAAATTATGTGCTTGTTTTGTTACTGTTGCACGAACTATTGTGAAATTCATTTCGTTATACAATTAGTTACTGTGAGGGACGTTTATTGTAGCGGACGATTTCTATAAACATTCTTCATTTAGTCAATCTAAAACCACGTATATCTGATTTTGGTGTAATATTTGCTGCCGAAGTGATTACTTATTGGAGCATTTAAGATACACGATAATCAACTGCTGGTCGAGATAGATTGATTATAGAAAACTGTCTGCCACGCCAACAGTTTGGTTATTAACGACTGATAATCGAGAATGGAAATCCACCGACACAAATCTGATCATAAAACAGAACTCGTTGAATTACAATGAGATTAATTTCAGAAATTCAGCTAGTAAAAGTTCTAGGACATACTTATTGTAGCAGTAATATTTCTTAAATTCAGTCATTTGTAGATTCGAAGAAACTCTGGTACATGTCAATCGTCTGTCATAGGCCCTACTTCCGAAGAGACGACAGAGGTAAACTAATTTACATAATTGAAAGGGCCCTTGAAAGGCGGTCCAGTAGGATGATTTTTTTTCAAATATTTTAATTTCGTATCCCTCACTAGACATTAACGGCAGGTTGTTACATAGTTTATAACACTAAATCCCAGACTTAAGTATATTACTCAAATCCACAAATCGGATATTCCTAACAGACTTTGCTGAAATTTTGAAAAGAGATGTTCCCATTGGTATTTGGTATATCATCAGATACTTCAGAAGATTGAGATAGAATGGGAGGGAGAGAGAGGGTGAGTCAGACAGACAGTAAGAGAAGGTTTGAATACAGAGTCAATTGTATTTTCACAGAATAATTTATTTTAACAATGCAATAACAATGTAATCTGAACATAAATAAGGATAATTAACATATTTTCTTCTTGGCTGTGATGCATGATCCTATCAATAACTATGACTAAAAATGTGACTACTACTGACTTCACACTGTGCTACCTAAGAAGCTAATGATACTCTGACATGTTTATTTTAGAATCATGGTATAACATTGTCAATAAGTCTTTTGACAATTTCTATCAACTTTGAGATCATTTTAGCAATACAAATATATAAAAAAAACATACAACTTTATCATTATGTCATACCTTTCTCTATTTATGACTAGATTAAAACATATTTGTCGCTTAATATGATATGTACAGCTTGAAATATGCTATATTGTGGGACCAAATTGTGCACATCAAAAATATCTTCATGTTCTTTCCTTCAATTTGACCTTTTATTGTTACTCAAATAAATAAACCACCAATTAGTATCACTCCTGTGAACCGCAGGTAGTTTTTAAAGCTATGATTCAGCATAAAAGACAGTCCAAACAAACAACTACAGTAGTTAGGTAGCAATGCCTCTGAGTCATGTCAAAATTAGTAGTAAATCCAGTAGTTTCTTCTCATTCTTATGAAATTACACAGGTGTTAAAGGTAAACAAACAACATTATTCTTATACTGTTTAAAATTAGCACACATTTATTACTGTAACTTTAAATCTGTAAGGACTTTCTTCAAGCTTACTATTACCCAAAATTGTAGGATCAACCAATTTTACATCAGTTATGTTCCTTTCATTTGGCTTGTACCAACTGTTCCAATCTCTCTCCTTTCTGTCAGATAATTGCAATGACTATATGGTAGTTAATTCTAATCTATTTTTCTCAAAACCCCCTTCCAATAACAGTAACAATGACATATTTCATGCTTCAAATCTCAGCAGTACTTTCAATGCTGAAAACCATACGAAATCAATGATGAAAGTTAGAAGAGTAAAACCAAATGATTTAAAGAGTCAATGCAAAATATTGAAAGTTAGTTACGGAAAACACTACGATATTCTTATTTTTTTTTCTTTCTTCTGTTTTCAAACTACATTGGTACTGGGTAATTTAGACAACTAGGTTGATCAACATTCAAGTAAGAAGACCACTTGACTGAAAAATGGGGAACAGAAAAGCAGATGTTGGGATACCAACATATAACCAAATACTGCCAATATACCGTTAATGGGACAATAATATTAGAGGCATGGGGAAGACACTTCAAAGATTAGTAGCATGAATGATGCCATCATTTTTAGATAAACTATAATACTGGTAATCAACATTCGTTTGTACTTCCCCAAGTCACTGTGTAAAAGATTAGTTTTGAAAATAGCATTTTTATGTATTTTTCAAGGAAATGATCAAGAAGGACTGAGAGGAAATAAAAATATGCATGTGTATTGGCATCCAACATGCAAAGTGAGTAGTGCACTGAATTATAACACACTTCCAAAAAATATTGTGTTAAAAAAGGAACTTAGTAAGAAAAATAGAATTCTTAGTAGGAGCACATAAAAGAAAAATACATTTGGATACATGTATAAATATCATTGGCTGCTCATGTGTGGGTGTATACATTTCTGTATATGTAATATATTTTTGTATGTATGCATATATGTAAGTGTGCATGTATATGTATATGTATATGTATATGTATATGTATATGTATATGTATATGTATATGTATATGTTTGTTTATTTGTTTATTAGAGAGAAAGAGAGAGAGAGAGAGAGAGAGAGAGAGAGAGAGAGAGAGAGAGAGAGAGAGATAGTTAGTGAGAGAGTGAGAGAGAGTGAGAGAAAGTAAGAGAAAGTGAGAGAGAGTGAGAGAGAAAGAGAGTGAGAGAGAGAGAGAGAGAGAGAGAGAGAGAGAGAGAGAGAGAGAGAGAGAGAGAGAGAGAGAGAGAGAGAGAGAGAGAGAGAGAGAGAGAGAGAGAGTGTGTGTGTGTGTGTGTGTGTGTGTGTGTGTGTGTGTGTGTGTGTGTGTGTGTGTGTGTGTGTGTGTGTGTGTGTGTGTGTGTGTGTGTGTGTGTTGTTTGTTCACGCACACATGCATGCATTAAGCATACACCTATATAGAAATGGCATACAAACTATACCAAGGGGCTTGAAACAATTCATTCATTATTATAGGTACCTCTGTCAAACATAAAACAAATATTCATCAATACTGAAAACATTTCATAATCCTACACATTCTGAATATTTGTTGAAATACAAAATACTCAGACCCATGAAAAAAAAAAAAAAAAAAAAAAAACATGGTTCTTTTGATCAGTACACTCATATCATATGCCAGGTGATTCACATGAGGTATGCTGTGAGGAAATTACACAAAGGTTAAGCACATTTCAACCTTTCCACCTTCAAGCTGTGGACAGCGTGAGGTCACCTCTTCTGCAGTAGCACATGAAGTCGAGATCCTAGAAAGGAACCTCTGAATAGCAGAATGCCTAAGTGACCCTCATCCTCACCATCTTTGTCACATCTATGACACTCCCATTATCATTATTGCTCTCTGGATTGCCTTTCAAGAGAGCCTCTTTTCTTCTCTGTCTGTCATAGATCTGGATGGATCTCTCTCTGACAGTTCCTTCTATGGACGGCTCGGTTATGGTTGCTCCATCTTTCACTTTCTCCTTCTCAGCTTCAATTTCCTTGTACTTCTTCAAGAGGCCAACAGCCCACTGAAAGAAAGAATGAAAGAGAAATATCAATGATAAGAAAGGAAAAATTGAAGAAAGAAAATAATGGGTGTAACAGCACATGGAGATCTATGAGAAAAAGAAAAAAGAAATGATGGTCATAAAAAAAAAAATAATAAATGCAGAAAATGAAAGACAAATTAAACAAAATAAGAACAAGTAAAAAGAAAACAAAAATAAGAAAGATCTATAGAACAAAAAATCTACACAGATACTTGGGAAACAAAATGAGGCAATAAAGAAAAGCAAAAATTACAAGGAAACAGGATAAATTGGATGATTTGTGAAAATGAATAGTGAAATTAAATTAAATACTAACTCTTGAGTTCTGATCCATGGCTATTGAGCATATTGGTAAATTGCAGCTTCAAGTCGTGTTGCCCAAGAAGAGTTTCATATTTTAAAAACTGGTGGGCTGTGTTCCTACCTTTACTTTAACCCTCTCTGGACGGGTGGTACACTACTGTACCGCTCATTCAAAAGCCCAGTGGCCGGGCGGCACAATATTGTGCCAGCCATTTAATTGATTTAGGCCTAAGCGCTCGAAAGCCCCGGCATTGTGACATTCAAGGCTGGAATGCCCCCATCGTAAATGGGTTAACATGAATCAGATGTATTGTTTGGCATCCTATTTACTCTTATCCCTGTACTGTTTGGTCCCTTCCTTGTCTGTCTCTATGCCTACTTCTACCCCACTGGCCCATTTTCTGAGTGTTGATGGCTTCTCTCTGCCATTGCTCTCTCTATACCCCTTCCCAAGCCATCAGAGACTACTACACCCACCATCCCATTTCTTATCTACTTCCTCTTGGCTCCCTTCTTTTCCAATCATGCCTTTCAGTATGGCTGAGCTACTCACAACATTAGTTTATCTTTTTTTTGTATTTTGCAAAGAAATAGGTTAGGATGACTAAAATAGTTTTGCTGCTGTTAAAACACATTACTGAAGGGAATATACCAATACCAGACTTATCTAGCTCTGCATACTTACTTAATTAGGCATACTAAACACAGCTCAATTGTGTAAAAATAATACTGAAGTAAGAGAAACTGAATAAAAAAAAAATATTCCAGTAGATTCACTCTTTTTTTCTCTTTCTCCTCTATACAAGTATCCTGACAAATGAAAAGTAAATAATAATGAAAATACGTACACCAAATCATCTACAACATTTACTCAAAATATTTTAAATACCATTTTTGATGCTTTAGGGTTCTCAACTTTTGTACAATTTATTTATCTTTATATTGCAGCTTTTTGGGCCTCAACATTTCTAGGAAAACATTACCCAAGTATTAAGGTTTGAAAATATATCAAGGTGTGGTATTAACAAAACCAAAAGATGTTCTTCACCATAATTATAAACTATAATTATTAAAACGACTAAACAGATATGAATTCAAGATTTTACCTGCAAATCTTCACGCCAAAGTTCCTGTTGATCTGGACGAATGTGAACTGCTTTTGAAAATGTTTTCACTGCCATAGCAACATCTCCCAGCCCTAACTGGGCTCTACCAAGAGTTTGCAGTCCAACCCACCAGTTTGGATATAGCTGTACTGCTGCCTCTGCAGATCTGAGTGCAGGGAACACTTCTCCAACCTTAGAGGAAGGAAAATGGAAATGTGAAAATCATATTTGTTGATTATTATGATGAAAAGCACTGTTAAATTAGCAAGTCTCAACTCCTCTATCACTGAAGAAGAATAAAGATTCATCTATCTAATGGAAAAAAAAATGCCAAACAACAGTTTGATGATGAGATGCTGTGTCTTTATGATCGAATAAAACATTGGTAGTGCTGACTTTGTGGAAAAAAAAAAAAATAATTACAATCTAAAAAAAAAAAATTGTACTACAAAAAGTATACATTTTCATTAACCTCAAAATAAAAATGATGAATATGACTTAGGAAGGTCAAATAAAAGTTTGGAATAATCAGTAATCTCAATTATACAAACACAAAGAATCATTGAAAAATAACCAAGCCTTACCTGCATGTATGCCTGGGCTAACATTTCATGAAGTGCGTAGTCATCTGGAGTAAGGGCAAGGGCAGCATTCCATCTCCCAATGGCTGCCCACCAGCGCTCTGACTCTGCCAGCATTACTCCCTCATTGCTTAGACGCCGTGCTTTTGCCTTTGCATCTTCAAGTTGCAAAACCTGTGAGAAACTACATTGTTTCAGATTCTGTTTGTGAATGGTTATATCCTGATATATCCAGATGTCACATATCCTCTTACACCATAGTTGTATAAGTGTTAGGGGCTGTGTGCAGATTTAATTGGTGATGATGTGCACCTTCCTTGTTGGTGTGAAACAAAGGTATATTATGATTCTAATTATTCAGTCCCTTAGTTGCTTCATCTGTCATCTCTTTGTATCTCTATCATATATGTTCTCTGGAAGGAAGTTAAACAACTTTTAAAAGTCATTCATTCACTCTGATAGCATGACATCTTGAAGAAACCTCTGTTCACTTGGCCACTGACACTGAATGTCCTAAGTTTTCAAATAATAAGAATGTACTGTTTCTCCATATACTTGAAAGAAAGTCAACATGATTGTCAGTTTTCTATGTTCACACATGAACTAGAAATTCTTATATCAATTCCATCTCAAAATGTCTTGGCTCTTGATAAGATGTTAATTCCTACCTTTGGCTTTTTTGTTGCTGTTAACCAGTCAACATCAGGATCATTCATATCCGTGTCAACTTCCACATTATCCTGAGAAAACAGTGCTGGCCTTGGCTTGGTTAAGCCAGCCTTTCTTTTCCATCCAAATGACTGCATCTAAAACAAAAAATATCCTCAAATTATTGTCTTGCTTATCTGAAGTGTTATAATTCATCACTTATCCTGATAGTTTTCTTATATTTGCAAAATATAAATAGTTATGAAAATAAAGTTTTTACAGTGAGTGGATACAATGATTAGTAAATTATTAAAAGTAATCATAAATTTATTCATAAAAGATCTAATCTTAGCTTTATTTTATGAAGAAAATATGAGTTTAATAAAGAAGATTACCTGGACTAGTTCCTTGCAGCAAGTATGCTATAAATTCAATTAATAGTAATTTATCAAAAAAGAAACAAGAATAAATGAACATACTATATTTTCAAATACATATTACAATGAATGATGAGGTAAACTTTCTTACTGAAGTCACAAAATCCAATGATCATTTATTAAGCATTGTGGTGCAATCAACACTGTTATCCATCACTTCTGAGTAATAATCATGGTTGGAATTGCTTAGTCAGAGAACATATGCAAAACTCAAACTTTCCAAGTCAAATTTTACATTTCTAAATTATCAGGCACCTGCAAATAAAATTTAATCTTGTCTTCAATATACACTGACTGAATCATACGGAATGGGACTAGCTACATTCTACCTACAAATAAAGAGGAAAATAGAAATGAGAGTCCCATTCAGAACTTAACTTTTTGCATCCTTTATTTCCCATAGTTAAAAGCCCTAACACAAACACACATTATTTCCTTAACCCATTCACGACGGGGGCATTCCAGCCTAGCATGTCACAATGCCGGGGCTCTCGAACACATAGGCCAAAATCAGTTAAATAAACGACGCCGTATCGCGTCCCCAGAGAACGGGCCTAGAATGCACGGTACAGTAGTGTACCACCCGTCACAAGAGGGTTAATACACTTCATATCTTCCCAGCTGGAGAACCAACATTGCCCCTAACAGATGATGAACAACTCAAGAGCATATAAAAAATTGTCACATTTTGGCATAAGTTGTTCAATGAACCAATGACGACAGAATGACCAGGCCTACTTTGGGAAATGGTTGATAGAATAA
>NW_028234405.1:38079973-38082473 GCF_977035675.1 Penaeus japonicus
TAAGGTTTTGACTTTACTGTATTGGAAGATTATGAAAAAAAGTGTTGGTACAAGTTTTTTTTTTTTATTGCATTTGATTTTCCAGTACTAGGTGACTATGGCCAGATCTTTTCACTATTGCTCTCAGTATAATCACATAACCTTTACAGGGCAATAGCAGCTTCAGCTCCAATACTGCAGTTCACTGATCTGACCCCTTGTGAGAAGTTTGGTCAACTGGTCACAGCAGACTTTGCCAAAGAGTCCAGTGAATGTGCTGAGGTCATTCGAAAGTCCTGGGCTGCTATTGATACTGTCACTGCAGTTGGTAAGGAAGGGCAACTTTGATTTGTTTTCACTTGCATTCATTCAGATTTAAAAAAAAAAATTGGAGGCCTAGATGGTATTCTTGATGAATTAGTAGATTTACTAATGTTTTATAAAGTTTAATCTGTCTCTCACAAACTCCTTCTTCCATTTTCTCAATTTTTTTCTTATTATTTCTTATTCTCTCTCATTCTCTTATTATATTTCATTCTCTCTTTTTATTTTTCAATCTCTCTCTTTCCTTAGGTACCCTGTAACATTATGTTATTAGTGACTGTACAAGGTCTCTTTGAATACAAAGGTTCAATTTAAATTGTAACACCCCTTCTATGATTTTATATATTACTTTTCCTATTCTTTACATCAGATTCTGGGCTAACTTGGCTTTCTAAGGAATGGAAGTTATGCAAGCCATTAAAAGGGAAGGATGATGTTAAATCACTGAAAGCATATTTGATGGATGTTTGGACCAATTTGGCTATGGTGGATTATCCCTATCCATCTAATTTCCTGGCACCTCTTCCTGCTTACCCAATCAAGGTAAGGATTTTAGCAGTCAAGTCTTTCACCTCGGTAAAAATCTCTTTTTTAATACATTTTAGAATACTTTCATTATTTTTAGTTGTAGTTAGTAGCAAATAAGAATTTAAGACCAAGAATGTTTTGTATTGCATATTATTTGTCAGTAAATTTGGCTTTGTAAACTTGATATTATAAATATTCTTTTAGGAAGTATGCAGCCAGTTGACAAACCCAGGGCATGGGCCAAAGTTGCTGTTAGAAGAATTATTCAGTGGCCTTACTGTTTATGTCAACTTCACGGGAGAGGCTGAGTGTGTCAACATAGATCAGCAAGCAGACGTCAGGTTGGATGATCGTGGATGGGATTTCCAGGTAATCAGGGGTTTTCCTTTTTTGATCAGAAATATAATTTCATGTTACAGCTGGTACCTTATAACATTTCAATTCACTGATGAGGGTGCCTTCCAGATGAATTCATAATCTCTTGTGATAATGATTTAAAGGATAACAGTTGATATTTTAATTGCTTTCTAAATGCACATTGGATATTTATTGACTGTTTTTCTTCAGGCATGCACAGAAATGGTGATGCCATTTTGCTATGATGGAGTCAGTGACTTTTTTGAGCCAGCAGCTTGGAACTTTGAGGAATATGCAGAAGACTGCTATCAAAAATGGGGAGTATACCCTCGTCCACTGATGGCACCAAAAATATACGGGGGGAAGGAATTATCAGCAGCAAGCAACATTGTTTTCAGGTAAAGTTGCACATCCAAGTAAAAGTGTAATGAATGAATATTAATTTGGCGACATCCGTTAGTTTGGTAACTTGATATTAATTACCATTTAATTTTAATTCCCAGCAATGGTAACTTGGACCCATGGTCAACTGGAGGAGTCTTATGGAATGTGAGTGAGTCAGTGGTCTCTGTGATTATCCCAGAAGGTGCACACCATCTCGACCTGAGAGGCTCTAATCCCAACGACCCTCAGTCTGTTATTGATGCACGAAGAATTGAAAAGGACTTTATCAGGACATGGATAAATGAGTATAGGAATGATCACAATATCATCAGTGTTGACATTAATAGTACCAATACTTCTCAAGTGGCAGAGCCTAATTTATAAATCTCTTTAGCATAACAGAACAATGATATCTTCACTCATGATGTTACTTTGTCACATTGATGTTGTAGGGATTTTATATTTTTTTAGTTAAGTTGGTTTGTATGTAAAACTTTGATATGATGCCATTTCCAAGGTTGTAAAAGATTTGGTTGTATTATTTGTAGATTCTTGATTATTCAGCAGAGATAAATTATTTTAAAATTACACTTTTCAATTACACTTTTCAAGATTCCCAAGCAACAGGTTAGCCATGGGTCAACTACAAGTTATTGGTGTCATTCTGCAAAATGAGAGACATTGTGCTGTTGTTATTTTGTTAGTACATTACATACATACTTGTTTCCCTTTGTTAAAATAAAGTGACTTGATAAAATCTAAACTACAGCATTTAGTCCCCAAATTAGACGACTGTAAGCTGATACCCAGCTAACATGGGGACGTCAGCTCGACGTCTACCAATGGTCAGCATCTTCGGATTTTGTTGGGGTCGCCAGGCGACGTTGGACAGCCAAACTTCAATTTAAGATAGAAAATTTCTTAAAAT
>NW_028234405.1:38087473-38097473 GCF_977035675.1 Penaeus japonicus
TAGTGTTATTAGGTTGACATTGTCTACGTTTTATAAAATATGTTGTGAATGTTGTGGACCTTCACACGATATAGATTCCTTTTTTGTTTTCGTTTATCTGGCTCTGAAGGCATCTGCTTAATGTTTTTATATTTGTTGTGTATTTTGCAGTAAATGATTGTGCAGTGTTGTTTGTTTGTGCCCATGATTTTTTTCTATAAAATATCCAACAAACACCGCTTCCTATTAACAAAGTAGGCAATTGTCTCCGTAGAGTAGCATAGTGTAACGTTTACCAGTAGGGATATAGCAGTCATCTGAATATTCTTGAGTGCCATATCAAAACTTTTTGGATTGGTTTGGGTGCTGAAAATCCAAGTGATACTTCAGTGTTCGAAATTTGCTTTGGTCTTTCTAGTTTTGACAAAGATATGATAGTTCCTTATCTGTATGCTCTAGCTACATCCGGAGAATGAAGGTTAAGCAGTTGGTGATTCATTCCTTCTTTACTTGGGTGCTTGGTATGAGTTATAGCAAGAACCAAGCTAGTGGACCCTGTCAAGGATATCCTGGAGACTTCCCAATTTTTTTTGTTATTTTTCTTTATTTTTTTTATTTTATTATTATTATTATTTTTTTACTATTTCTGCAACACATCTTGGTGGGGCTTCTAAATTAACTAAATCGTTCGTAAGTCTTGAATGACGGATTGAAATTTCAAAGCTGGGAAGCCTAAAGCCCAGGGAGTAGTTGATTAATTATTGGTGGTGATTCGAGGTAGAAGTGCAGATACCAGGGTAGTTTAAGTGTAGATCAAGATTGGCGTAAATTAAAAAGGTGATGCGGGTAAATTATGAATAGGTGAGTGTGAATGAGAGTAGATTTACGGAAAATAAAGGTAAATAAGTAGAACTCTCTGCAACTTTGAGTAGTTATATTTGATTATGGAAGTTTTTATGGCAACACCAAGAGATTTCCTATGTATAGAGATTTGCACTCTCCGAGTTCTTTTGGTAAGAAATGTAGGAATCGTGTCCTGTCCTCATATATGTTATGATAGATGGTGAGATTTGGTGTAATCTATGATGAATATGTCGATTTGTTTATATTAGGATATAGTTTTGAGTGTCATTGTGGGATACGTACTTTGTGTGGCGGTGTTTATATTTTGGTACCTGTGGATTCCAAGCAAGGTCATTCACACAGGGGAGTTTTAACTCTTTTTCCGATTTGGGAAGAAGTTTTCTGTATCATGTAGGGTATGGTTATATATAACCAATGATGTAAAAGAAAAAGAAAACTACCACGTGAAAATATAGTGTTCCCTACTTCCCTTAGTTTAAAAACCATACGTCCCGCGGCACGAGCCTTCCAAGCATGTGTTTCTTCATCTGTAAGGTGTCTTTCTAGTTATATATATATGTATATATGTATGTATATAGATAAATATGCATATAATTACAGACACACACACACATATGAATCCATGAATTATTCTCCCAGTTCCAGTGCCAATATAGATTAATATAATTTGATTCCTTAAAAATCTGCGGGAAGTCACGCTCGTGTAAACACTTGGTGAATGTTTTGGTTGGTGGATGTAACGCAAAAAATACACCGCTGGATATTGTTTATTTTTAAAGGTAATTCAAGTTTTATTTGATGTGTACCTATGCTTGTAGGATTGTTTTAGCTTTAGGGATTAAGTGTGCGTTGTGTTGATGTTTATTATTTTGTTATCTTTGGGGTAAAAGGGTGATAAAAACACGCCCATATCTCCTTGTGGTTTTTCTACGACTGACGTCATGCATTCACTTTATTATTAGAATAACCACTTACAACTTAGTTAAACAAAATGTTTTATAAGACATTTCATTATTATTATGTTATCACTTCTAGGCAGTATTGTATTAGTAGTTCGGAGAGTCACAGAATTGGCTGTCAGCCTTTAAATGTGATAATGTTAGTGAAACCTTGACTGAAGGTGAGAGGCATGGCAGGTGTGGTTGTCTTTTTGTTAATTTTGGTTGCGTGGCTTTTAATTATGATTTAATTTTAATTAAAATGACAGGAGAGAGGTTGTACTTTTACGTAGAGAATCATCATTGCCGTGATAAGTCCGAATTGAAAGGCATAATTGACCATATATATATGCTTTCACTTCCACTTTTGAGTTAAGGGAAAGATGTAAAATAATGTAAAACTTTTGTGGACACAGATTTGCTAGAGCCATCTGTTTCTATCTGGCAATTTGAAGTCATTATTTCTATTTAGAACTTCTTAAGCATAGACATTTCAGTTATTAGTTTTGTGATGACAATATGGAATCTTTTTATTTAAAAAAGTATCTTGGAAGCCTATTGTCTGTCTTTATAATGTTATTGGAAGTTGCTAAGGCTAAAAGTTTTAGTTTGAATGAGCATATATGTGCTTGTGTTACATGTCCATGTATCCCCATTTTATGCTGCCCTTATGGTTAGAAATAATGTCTGCATATTCTGTCAAAATAAAGTTTTGACAGAACATGTAGATAAATAGAAATTTTAGATTACTGACAGTATTTAATCTATTACAATATCAATTCTGCATTTAAAAGATGTGAAAGTTAAAGGTAATTCCTCAATCATTCCAGGTGGGATGATAGCATAGGAAGAAAATGTCGCTGTACGGAGAGAACGTCCGCTCTCCCTTGGAGCAAGTGTGGAGGCAGTTTGTACCTCAAGGGTATGATCAAGCACTGCGTAATGCCTTCTATAATGTTGCTGCGGTCATCTTTGTTGGGGCCGCTGCTGCAGCTGCCTGGTCCGTATATAAAATCTTTGAGGTACGTTTTGAATTTTTATTACTTATAGTTAGTGTGGCACATTTGACCTAAAGTATTAATTGATATATAGTTTACTGTTAAATGACATGCACTTAGAACCATTCATAAATTCTAGTAATGTTTGATTTTACAACAGAGGATAATTATGTATTAAAAAAAAGACAAAAGACATTACTGGCCTGAAACCTTCCAGTGACAGTGAAAAAATATGTGTTGTATGGTATTTGATGTCATTTGATATGAATGGAAGGGTGTCTGGAGTTACATATCTCACCCAATGTGAAATTATATCTATATTTCTCCTTCTCATTTTCTAAGCTTCAGAGCCTTGCCTACTTAGGAATTAGTAAATTCATAGGACAGGTTATACCAGTTATTGTAAATATTGTCATCAGAAAATCAATTCCCGTCTGTTAAAACAAGAATTGTTTGTTAAAACACAATATTGATTTTTTCATTCTTGTCTTGATAGCCCTTTGTGCAGCCATTGCTATGGGCAGTTTTAATAGGTTCACTACTGCATCCGGCCAAAGATGCACTAACGAGGTGGACTCGAAGCTGGCTTCTAGATGTGAGGGCATCACATAATCTTCTATCAGTGTCAGTGGCACTGCTTCCATTACGGTTTCTAGACGCTACATCAGAAATTGTTGGCAGGTTCGTACTTTCAGATATATTCCTTTGCATGGAAAGAATCTAAGAATTATACCTCTCCACTGTTACATTTCTATAAAATGAGCATGAAGTTATACCACCACAAATGTAAAAAGTATTCCATGCTAAGTTTGACACTTGGGTAGCAGTTAATACAGAACATATATTCCACAGATTTGTTGTACGGCATGTGCGGAGTGTTGTGACAGTCACAGTAATCCTGCCACTGTTTTACATCATTATACATCACACACCCACATTCATGTCTACTCTTGCCTACACTATTTGTTCGGCTATCATGTCAGTAATCACAGTTATTGTGTCGGTGGTGACATACAATGGATATGCAGTGAGTAGACCTTTTTCTTTTTCTTAATAATATCTTCCTGTACGCTTGGTTTTGTAGAAATTGAGTTTGACATTAATTGTAAGAAAGACTCTTCACTGCCAATGGAAATATAGTTAAATATGTGGGGGTCCACAGCCTTATTTTCCAAACCACATTTTATAAAGGAATAGCAAAGGAGGGAAAGCTCTAGTGTCAAATGCAGATTGTCTCTAAGAAATCATTTATGTTATCGTACATTACTTTATAACAGTTGTATATCTAAGACAAAAGAATTTCTAATTGTTATGTTGCTTTTGTTATAGGTTTTAACAGTAATTTTTGGATACCTTGTGGCTGTGGTATTCTTCTGGTCATCAACAACTTGTGATGTCTTGGGCCGCATGAGTCTTGCTGTGTGGGTCATGGCAGCAGCAGGGATGTCTGGTAAAGTGAAGAGGATGTTGCTGTATTTGTATTTAGATGTTTTCATGTGCATTAGAGATTTTTGTATTTTCTTTTGATAGGTGAAAGTGGTGAATGTATTTATGCAACATTGCCCTCATTGAATTTATTAATGTGTATATCATTATTTTTATTCTTGTTGTTATTGTAATTTTACTTGAAAAGATATTAATTGATTAATTAATTTATTATTGCCTTAGTTAGTTATTATTATCATTATTTTATTTATTTACTTATTTATTTATTTCAGTTGTGGTAGTATTCTAATTATTTATAGTACTGTCAATGTGAATATTAGTATTATTGCAGATACTGTTGGTAGTGAAAATAATGGAATGATCCTAAAACAAGATTAATTGCTTATTGAAATGTGTTTCCTTTGAATCTTAGGCTTGTGGCCAGCAGGGAGTGTTCCAGTCTTTATAATCCTTTGTCTTCTGCTTGTGGCTGGTTTGGTGACGGAGATCATGGATGTTTTTACTGCTAATAAAGCTGCCAGTAAGTCAGAAGAGTTTGTGAGTTTATATTCAAGGTAACGTGTACCTGTCTCCTTTTTCTTCAGGCCCAGTCATACTGAAATGTTTTGCCAGACATTCTGTAACTTGAAACTATCATTTGTTTTATAATTTTATATATTGTTATATTTGCTGTGTATGTTGATATGTATTTCTTGTATATATGATATTGTCTAATGTTCTAAACCCTATGACAGAAGGTGATGATGCTAGCATTATTGAAGCAGCAGTGTTAGTGTGCCTAGGTAATGCATCTGCAATAGAGAATGCAAATAGTGAAGGACAAGATAAGGTAAGGGAAAAGCAGCTGATTTGGGGTCTTTTTCGTCATATTTTCATGGGGTGAATTATTATGGCTGTTATTTGTTGTAGTAATTAGTAGTTTTCATTTCTTATTTAACTCTTCTGTTACAGACATTTTTTGTGGGGTCGAATCACTTCAACACAGCATATTTTTGTTGAAAATACAAGCTATTTATTCACTTTAATAACTAATGCATCACACAAAATGCTTATTAGTATCACTCTCCTAGTATATCATAAATAGACTCTGTATATCATACCATAAGTCTAGAAAATGATAGAAAGCACAACATCCTAAGATGCCCAGCCCAGGCCAAACTTCTTAAAATCTAGCCCTCTCAGAAGGGTTAAAAGGCATTTTGATAATTGCATTGTTTATATTACTTTACTATATTGGTTCTAGGGAAAGATTTTCTCTGAATGTTATTGTAAAAGATACTAAAAGCTGTGGTAAATAATCTCATTAGTTTTGTTTGAAAAGTTGTTAAATGAAATTGGAAGTGAGTTCTTAATTTCTTGCTCAGTATTTAGTACCACTGCAGTTTTAGTTTATTATGGAAAAAGTTTTATGGCTTTTTATTATTTATTTATCTTTTTATTATACTATATTGTATTGCAGGAGAGAAAAGAAGTGGAAGGCCTAGGGACAGGTGGTTCACTTTCACCCGTCACAGAAGAGGATAGTATAGAGGACTTAGGTAACAAGGAATCCCCCTCTCGACTCTCATCGATTCCCGAGGTGACTACCACATCTGCTGCTGAGACTGATGAGGCTGCCACTGATAATGACCTTGATAAAGAAACCCAGCAAGAGTCCACATCAGATCTGGATAATGGTGACCAAACTCAGCTGCCGAAAGAGGACGTCTCCACACCTGTCCTGAAGCCAGAAGAGAAGACGCGCCAGGCAACTGGGGAGAAGCTTCATGCTGTAAGTCACACCCCAGTGTCCCGCAACATGAGGCTTGAATCACAACTGCCCAGTCCCTACCCTAACCAAGAGCACCCAGACCTGGGACCTACTCCTTTGATCAATAAACACCACTCAAAAGTTATCAGTACACCTCCCCGGTCACCTAATCGTCAGCGTACTAATAGTGGAAGTGTAAACAATTCAGTTCCCAGACGGCTGACACCACACTATCTGTCCAGTGCAGAAAGGATGGTGCCAGTCTTTATTACAGGAAGTGGGGGATCAGGTTGGGTAGAAGTTAGAAACAGTGCCCGTTACATCCCAATGCGTCACCTGTCAAGTGTTACTAAAGATTCCCCTTTGGCAGTTTCACAATTGTATAGCCCATATCAGGTAAGGCCTTTGATATAAATAGTTTTCTGGTTTTGTGCATCCCAAGTGTAATCTTGCAGTAGATATCATTCCTCAGGATAGCAACATGATTAGTGAGTATTGCTGAACAGTAGCTTGCATGTCATAAAAGTATCATTGTGAGCAGGAGTACCTCCACCATAGAATGATTCAAGGTTTGTTGTTTGAAGTTCCCGAAAGTGTTTACACTTACATTTGATGTTTTGGAAATGCTGTAGATTGTGTTAATTTTTAAGGGGAGTGATTGGTTTGTACTTTTTTCCTCAAACATTTATCTGTATTTGTTCCCTGAAGGATCATTTCTTTGTACACCCCATCTCTTTCTCTATTTTTTCAATCCCTTTGTTTTTCTACGTCTTTTTTGCTCCCTCTCTCCCTCCCTCTCTCCCTCCCATCTCTGAAATTATGAGCAAATTTGTTCCGTTTTATTACTAGGGCATCATACCAAATGCTAGTTAATGTCTGTGTTATTAGACCACATATATACTTGTGTATCATTATAGAAAACTTATTGAGCATTCTAAGATGCACCTGCAGCTGCACATCTTAGGATGCTACCCATCACAGAACTATTAAGATCTAGACTATCTAAATAAGGGACATGACACCAAAGTAAGAGGAAAGGGAGATCTCTGATTTATTTCCCAGTTCAGGTTATATAGTTATGTGTAACATGTATGTTTTTAGTTAGAATTGGTTATCTTCATAACAAGAATATATTTTTCATATAGAAGTGATAATTTGGAGGAAAATGTGTATATGATATTCTTGACGACCTCTTTTTTTTTTCTTTTTCTTAATTGAGGTTAAGATTAACTTGACATGTTGGTGATGACTGATAATGGTTTAACAGGTTGGTTATAATTGAATAATTGATTAACAGGTTGCTACATCTTCACCTTGACGGACAAACTGAATACACTTTTTTCTGAATTTGCATATTATGAACTTCACCTCTTTTCCCTTTTTATTTGTGTTGGATTTCTTCTTAATCTGTTGCTTATTAGTGTTGTGCTGGCTTCAATAAGATTTTTTTTTTCAGGTGATTAAGTTATTGGTGTTATTTCATACTTTTTCTTGTTTCAGTCTTTGTTTTTCTAGTTTCATCAAAATATAGACTGCAGAGCAGTCTATTCATGCAATTCTCTTTCTTTCTCTCCCTTCTTTCTCTTTTTTTTCTCTTTTTCTTTCTTTATTTCTCTCATTCTCTTGTTCTCTCTCTCTTTCTTTCGTTCCCTCTTTCTCTCTTTTTTTCTCTCTTTCTCTTGTTCTCTTCTGTCTTTCTCTTTTTCTCTCTTTCTCTCTCTCTTTCTTTCTCTCTGTCTTTCTTTCTTTCTTTCTCTTTCTTTCTCTTTCTTTCTCTTTCTTTCTCTTTCTTTTTTTCTCTCTTTATCTTTCTTTCTTTCAATCTTTCTCTTGTTCTTTCTTTCTGTCTTTCTCTTGTTCTTTTTTCTCTTGTTCTTTTTTTCTCTTGTTCTTTCTTTCTCTCTTTTTCTCTTTCTTTCTCTCTTTCTCTCTTTCTTTCTTTCTTTCTTTCTTTCTTTCTCTCCCTCCCTCTCTCTCTCCCCCACTTTTACCCTTTCTCTCTTTCTCTCCTTCTCTCTTTTTCTCTTTTTCTCTTTTTCTCTTTTTCTCTTTTTCTCATTCTCTCTTTCTCTCTTCCTCTCTTCCTCTCTTCCTCTCTTTCTCTCTTATTCTCTTTCTCACTTTCTCACTTTCTCACTTTCTCTGTCTGTCTCTGTCTGTCTCTGTCTCTCTCTGTCTCTCTCTGTCTCTCTCTGTCTCTCTCTCTCTCTCTCTCTCTCTCTCTCTCTCTCTCTCTCTCTCTCTCTCTCTCTCTCTCTCTCTCTCTCTCTCTCTCTCTCTCTCTCTCTCTCTCTCTCTCTCTCTCTCTCTCTCTCTCTCTCTCTCTCTCTCTGTCTCTCTCTGTCTCTCTCTGTCTCTCTGTCTCTCTGTCTCTCTCTCTCTCTCTCTCTCTCTCTCTCTCTCTCTCTCTCTCTCTCTCTCTCTCTCTCTCTCTCTCTCTCTCTCTCTCTCTCTCTCTCTCCTCTCTCTCTCTCTCTCTCTCTCTCTCTCTCTCTCTCTCTCTCTCTCTCTCTCTCTCTCTCTCTCTCTCTCTCTCTCTCTCCTCTCTCTCTCTCTCTCTCTCTCTCTCTCTCTCTCTCTCTCTCTCTCTCTTCTCCTCTCTCTCTCTCTTCTCTCTCTCTCTCTCTCTCTCTCTCTCTCTCTCTCTCTCTCTCTCTCTCTCTCTCTCTCTCTCTCTCTCTCTCTCTCTCTCTCTCTCTCTCTCTCTCTCTCTCTCTCTCTCTCTCTCTCCCCCTTTCTTTCTCTCTCTTTTTCTCTCTCTCCTTCTTTCTCTCTTTGTCTCGCTCTCTCATTCTCTTTTTATTTGTTTCTTCTCTTTCAAGCTCTCTCTTTTTTTTTCTCTCTCTCTCTTTCTTCCCTTCTCTCTTTCTCTCCTCCTCTCCTTTTCTCCTTCTCTCCTTTTCTCTTTCTCTTTCTCTTTCTCTTTCTCTCCTTTTCTCTTTCTCTTTCTCTTTCTCTTTCTCTTTCTCTCTTTTTCTCTTTCTCTTTTTTTCTCTTTTTCTCTTCTTCTCTTTTTCTCTCTTCTCTCTTCTCTCTCTATCTCTCTCTATCTCTCTCTATCTCTCTCTATCTCTCTCTATCTCTATCTCTCTCTATCTCTCTCTATCTCTCTCTATCTCTCTCTCTCTCTCTCTCTCTCTCTCTCTCTCTCTCTCTCTCTCTCTCTCTCTCTCTCTCTCTCTCTCTCTCTCTCTCTCTCTCTCTCTCTCTCTCTCTCTCTCTCTCTCTCTCTCTCTCTCTCTTTCTCTCTCTTTCTCTCTCTTTTTCTTTCTCTCTTTCTCTCTTTCTCTCTCTTTTTCTCTCTCTTTCTCTCTCTACCTTATTCCATAGAGTTTACACTTAAGAATAATTAATTTTCCTCTGTTAATTATTTTCCTCTTTATCTGGCTGTAGACTAGTTAGGGAAAATTCTTGAAATTTGGGTTATCTGTTGTAGGTGATAGAGCATGTGTACTGTTGTCTTTGTCATTACTAGGATTTTTATTATTTTTTCATCTTGCAAGAACATTATTGTTCAATCTTACTTTGATTAGTCATGTACATAATTGATTCAATGAAGCAAAAGATTAACAGATACACTAATATGTGTTTTTATCATTTTATTATATATATATTTTTTTTCTTTTTTTTTTCCTTTTGTGTTTTTTTCTTCTGTGGAGACTTAGAATATCATGGCATTTCAGGAAGATCCATACCGAACACCATTGATGGAGACACCCCGGCCTCGACTCCTACTCAGTGGCAATGTGCCATCACGTGCCCTGCCCTCCCATGGGTTGATTAGTCCTGACGAACGCCCAGGTGAGGAAGATAATGGCAGCAACATGTATCTAAAGGTAAGTGTGATATTTAGCTAATCTTTTAATTTCTGTGTGTCTATTTTGGACTCTATTTGTTTCTTGTCATTATATCTGTTGTTTCCTGCCTCTCCCTCTCTCTCTCTCTCTCCCTCTCCCTCTCCCTCTCCCTCTCCATCTCCTTCCTTCTCCCTCTCTCTCTCATTCCTTCTCCCTCTCCCTCTCTTT
>NW_028234405.1:38109478-38119478 GCF_977035675.1 Penaeus japonicus
GGTAAATCACAGTTTCAAACAGAGAGACACCCCCCAACAGAACACAACCGAAACCCTCCCATTCAGCTTAAAATATAAAAAAAACCACAGATTTCTTTTATATTCACCATGGGTCTTTCTAGTATGGAACACAATTCCCATATTATATTTCCAAATATTCTCCCTTTTCTGCAGAGGTAGTCACCCCTACCTCACAGGTCTAGCAGTAGCTGGTGGCATATTCTACTGGGGTGCAGAAGGAGCCATTCTAGGACCTTTGCTGTTGTGTATCCTGAAAGTTGCTACCAATATCTATTCTTCACTCATTCAGTCGCCAGCAGATATCACCAGACGCTTTGGTAAACTGAGGAGGTAGGTATCTTTGTTCAGGGATTTTGAGGTACGAAAGTAATTTTATCTAGTTGCAGAGTCTAACCCATGTATCTCATACTAAACCCAAGACTAGGTGATTTGAAAATATCACAGCATCATAAAAAGATCCTCAAGTAATACTTGGTCCATAAAAAACAGGAGCATATAGCATTAGCTTATGATTTGTTTTTGGTGTGCGGTATTCTGTTGGGCGGTTTAGTACGCTGTTTGTGGAGGTTTTAAATTTTTTAAGACATGTTGTTTTATAGATTAGACTTAGGTGGAACTAGATGAATAAACCTACTAGCGCTTATGGTATCTGTTGGGGTTGGACAGGGGGGTCTGAACACAGTGTTGGGTGTATGAGGTCTCGAAGTTGAGAGGGTGTGGTGGGGGATTATAATTTAGTGGGATATTTGGGGGTAAATGGGATAGAGTCACGTCAATAGTGTCATGTATGGAGTAGGTGCATGAGAGATCTCGCGGGGCGAAAGGTCAGATTGGGGGTTGCACAGGAGGTCAAACACAATAAAGAAAGGGCGACAGAGACATAGGCAAAGTAACGAACGGAAAGATAGACATTTGGCCGGACGAAGCCCCCGCCAGTGGAGGCGGACGGACGCCCGTCCCCTCCGGGCTGAACGGGATGTGGGGGTGAGAACAGGAAGGAAGAAAAGAAAGAAAGGGGGCGGACACAAGAACAAGCCCAGCAGACGCCGCCCGACCGACATAAAGCCCGACGACAGGGAGCGAAGGAAGAAAGAGGACGAGCATAGAAAGCCAGAAGGGGCAAGAAACACGAGGCCGCCAGACCAAAGACTCAGAAAGCCAGGAATGAGAAAGTGCAAAGGAACGAACAACGAATGAAAGCAAAGAAAAAGACAGAAAAGGGGGCACGGGGGGAAAGGGACAGCCACAGCCCGGACCGCCCGAAAGAGGGAACGTGGAAGGCAAGGGCAGGCACAGTAAAGACAGCAAGGAAGCCCGGAGGGAAGGAGAAAGGAATTCAGGAAAGTAGGTAAGCGAGGACGGGAAGCGACACGAAAGGAGCACACGACACCGCAAGAACGAGAAATGCAGGAAGACAGCCAGAAACACAGCACAAACAAGCATAAAGAACGACACGGGAGACAAGACCGCAAGGGTACCAAGCTGGAAGAGAGAAAGGTGAAGAAGGAAAGCGAGAAGGGCAGACGAGGCACAGCTATCGAGGGCAAGCAGAAGAGAGAGAAAATTGCGAGAAAGAAGTAAGAGGGACGGAACATAGAATATGGGAGGAGAAGAAAGCGAAAGGAAGAACGAGAAAGCGCACGCGAAAGAGAACAGAGCAAGAGACAGCGACCAGAGAAAGAGAAAGAGCACTAGAGAAGTAGAGAAATGAGGAAATAGACAAAGAGAAAGACGCGAGCCCTGGAACGCCACAAAAGGCAGCTTGGACCCGAAAAGGACGAGAGGACGTGACGAGAGAAAGATAACTACGAGGACAGCAGTCGAGAGAAAGCCTTGAGCGAAAGCAGTAAGGGGAAGGGCATAGATATGGCGGACAGAGAGAAAGAGACAGCGACAGTAGCAAGACAGAGAAGAGAAAGGAAAGAGAACGAGAAAGGAGACAGCGACTAGGCGAAAGAGCCAGTAGAAATAGCGACGAGGACAGCAAATGATACCCGCACGGGAAAAGCAATAAAAAAAAACAATACGAGGAGACGAGCGACGAGACGAGAAGAAGACGATCCTAGAGACACGACGAGAGAGTGAGATGCGAGCTCATCTTGAGTGAACGAACGTAGAGGGGAAGTACATAGATACTGGAGGAAGAAAGAGAAAGAGCACAGAGCACGTATCACACGACGAACGAGAAAGCGAACAGAGCACGCGAAAAAGCGAAAAAAGCGCAAGCGACAGAAGAACGAGAAAGGGGGGAGGGGGAAACAACAAGGCAGAGCCCGAGAGAACAGAGAATAAGAGCGCGCGAGCGAGACGAGCGAGTCGAGAGAGCGCGAGAGAGAGAGCGGAGCTAGATAGTAGAGCGAGAGAGAGCGAGCGATCGAGCGCGAACGAGAGCCGACGAGAGCGAGCGAGAGAGAGAGAGAGAGCGAGAGAGCGCAGCGAGAGAGAAGCGAGCGCGAGAGATCGCGAGAGAGAGAGGCTGCGAGCGAGAGAGAGAGAGACAAGCGGCCGAGAAGCGCGCGTCGCGAGAGAGCGCGAAGAGAGGCGGAAGAGAGCGCGCGCGAAGAGAGGCGACGAGAGAGATCAAGCCGGCGAGACGCGCGAAAGGCGCGACGCGTGAGCTAGAGAAAGAGGCACGACAATAAGTCCGAACGAGAAAGCGCAGAGAGGCAGAGAGCGCCGAGCGCGAGAGAGAGCGAGAGATCTCCAGAAAGCGCGCGAGCCGCTGAGCGAGAGAAGAGACGCGCGGCGCGGCGCGCTCGATGGCGAGAGAAAACCGAGCACACCACGAGAGATAGCACGCCTCAAGAGAGCGCGAAAGAGCAAGAGAGAGGAAAGACGACAGCGGAGCGACAGAGAGCGGCGTAAGCGCGCGCGAGACAGCACACGAGAGAGAGAGAGAGAGCAGAGTAGAGAGGAGCTAGAGAGGAGAGCGAGAGAGCGAGCGAGGGAGAGAGAAAAGGAGAAAGAGAGAGCGACACGAGAAATAGAGAGAGAAGAGACAGAATAGCAGAGAACGAGAGAAACGCTCGAGAGCAACGAGAGAGAGTAGACAGAGAGAGCTTACGAACATCTACGCGGGAGATGCCGAAATCGAGCGAGCTCTGAAATCACAGAACTCATCAACACGCTCAAGACACCCCCTCCCTCTCTCCCCTCTCCCTCTCTCCTCCCTCCCTCTCCCTCCTCTCCCTCCCCCCCCCCCCTCTCTCCCCCTCCCTCTCTCCCTCCCTCTCTCCCCCCCCCTCTCTCCCTCCCTCTCTCTCTCTCCCTCTCTCCCTCCCTCCCCTCCCTCTCCCTCCCCCTCCCTCCCTCCCCCTCCCCCCCCCCTCCTCTCTCTCTCTCTCTCTCTCTCTCTCTCTCTCTCTCTCTCTCTCTCTCTCTCTCTCTCTCTCTCTCTCTCTCTCTCTCTCCCCCTCCCTCTCCCCCTCTCTCTCCCCCCCCCTCCCTCTCTCTCCCTCTCTCCCTCCCCCTCCCTCCCTCTCTCCCTCTCTCCCTCTCTCCCCCTCCCTCCCTCTCTCCCTCCCTCTCTCCCTCTCTCCCTCCCTCCCCCCCTCTCTCCCTCTCTCCCCCTCCCTCTCCCTCCCTCCCTCCCTCTCTCCCCCCTCTCTCCCCCTCTCCCTCTCTCTCTCTCTCTCTCTCTCTCTCTCTCTCTCTCTCTCTCTCTCTCTCTCTCTCTCTCTCTCTCTCTCTCTCTCTCTCTCTCCTCTCTCTCTCCCCTCTCCCTCCCTCTCCCTCTCTTCCCTCTCCCTCTCTCCTCCCTCTCTCCCTCTCTCCTCCCTCCTCTCCCTCTCTCCCTCCCTCTCTCCCTCTCTCCCTCTCTCCCTCTCTCCCTCTCTCCCTCCCCCCCTCCCTCCTCTCTCCCTCTCTCCCTCTCTCCCTCATTTTCTCTCTTTCTCTTTTTTTCTCATTGCTATGTATTTCACTTTACATATCATTTATCTAGCTTTCTTGATATTACTTATGTGATATGGGTTAATATGGAAGGTGTAGAACTGATTTGTATTAGAAATAGGAACCAAATTCGTTGATTCTACATAGCATTAGTCCTTTGCATCTTTGAATATTTTTTTCAGAAAAAATAGGGATGGAATTTCATTTAGAATGAAACTTAATGACAAGAATTTTAAATGTATTGATGAATTCATGCCTCTTGAAGAGCTTGAACATTTCCTTGCAACACTTACAATGGTACTTGAATATGATGAGAAGCCTCCTTCCTATAAAAAATCAGATTTTAGTAAACTCTTTTAAAGTGTATCATAAACTTCTTTTACATGTGAAAACAACATTTTCAAGAGCTTGTATTAGTGTTATATTTTTCAACTTAAACCTTTTTAAAAGACATCAACTATGATTCCTATGAAGGTGTGTCTATAACCGAGAATTTCTGCTACAGAAAGTCGGAGGATTAGTTTCATCATAGATGAAAATATTTTTACTAGTTTGTAGTAGAATGCCATTTGTTAAAAAATGTGATTAGTTTTTTGCATATATAATATTCATATAGGTTTGTTGTATAGAATAGTGTTGGATAGTTTATTTCTGTTATGTTTAATTTAATATCTTTAGTCAGACTTTTAATGGGATATGCTGCAGTGCAGTTCAATTAGTGATTTTTGAAGAAGCTGAATTGCAATTTTGGAACATGAATTCAGCCTTTTTCCTTGATTTTCTCTGTTTGCTTTGTAGAGTACACTCAAGACATACACTCTCTCTTTTTCAGGAATCCTACTATTACCTGAGATCATTTATGGGACCAAGGTAATTTTGGATGGCTGTTAGATCTCTTTAAACCCATTGCAGGCAGGGGGCAACATGTTGATGCCATGAACATTTTTTACCATATGCAAGGGGTGTAAGGTCCACTGCCAATTTAGCTGTTTTGCCAAATAGCACTAGGAATGAGAAGAAGGAGGAGTATATATAGTTGTCAATAATTTATTTTTTATTTGTTACAATAAAGAAAATATTTTCCCAAACTATGTACTTCTTACATAAATTTGTGATATTGATGTCCACTGAGTGTACAAGGTACATTCCTCCATTATGTCTCACAATATGATGAAACGCAAAAAAGTGGACAAAATGTTCATTACTCTAATGTATAAAGGATCAGGGGTTGTTGGGTGATGCTTGAGTCCTCCTTGTTCCTCCAAACCTACCGAATGCCTGGCCTCAATGGGTTAATATATTATTCTTGTTTACACAGGAAGGTCAACTGTGTGAATATGAGGATATTGTCTTTATTCAACACATTAAAGAGAATTACAAGAAGCTTCAGCAAATGAAATCTGTTGATTAACCGCATTTTTTTTTTTTCTAGGGAAATTTTTTGATACATTTTGCCCAGGGAATTTGGCTCTAAATGAGTATAAGTAAGCTACAGATTGTAGAGTAATAACTCGCCTAAAAGTGCATTACTATGATCTTAAATTGGTTCCTTTCAAGTTTGGGTCCTCCTTTGTCCAGCAATGCACTGCATGAATAAATGTGCATGTAAAGTAAATGTTTTAATGTGAAATTTTAATTACCTAATCTACATTACATATTTGATGACATACAGCTTTTTGTTCTAATTGATAGAATGAGCCTCTTTTTAAAGCAGAATACTAAAATACAAAAAAGAAAGATATGATGATTCTTTTGTTTTAAGAGTATCACAAATTATGTGTTATTGCTATTGAGGTTAAAATGTTTTTTTTTCTGTAGTCCTGATCTTTTTTATTTATTTTTTGTTTTATGAGTAATAATCTTCCATATGTGTGTTATTTTTAAGATTATTATTATTCATTAATGTAATTAGATAATATGATTTGATGTTATGCAGCTTGTAGGAAATGACCATTTGTTTTGTAGTAATTAGTGAATGTGTATGATATCAATGCAGGCAATGATTTGTATGATATAGCTTATGTAGATTAGATTAACCCTCTCTGGACGGGTGGTACAGTACTGTACCGCTCATTCAAAAGCCCAGTGGCCGGGCGGCACAGTATTGTGCCAGCCATTTAATTGATTTAGGCCTAAACGTTCAAAACCCCCGGCATTGTGACATTCAAGGCTAGAATGCCCCCGTCGTGAGTGGGTTAACCCATTCCCGACGGGGGATTTCTAGCCTAGAATGTCCAAATGCCGGGGCTTTCGAATTATTAGGCCTAAATTAAATGAATAGCTGGCACCTGTGTGGGTTAATTGTTGCCTAATCATTTTTATAGGTAATATGTGTATTCTCTCTTTCTCTTTCCTTCATTTTCTTTCATTTTCTTTCCCTTTTTCCTCTCTCTCTCTCTCTCTCTCTCTCTCTCTCTCTCTCTCTCTCTCTCTCTCTCTCTCTCTCTCTCTCTCTCTCTCTCTCTCTCTCTCTCTCTCTCTCTCTCTCTCTTTCTCTCTCTTCTCTCTCTCTCTCTTCTCTCTTTCTCTCTTTCTCTCTTTCTCTCTTTCTCTCTTCTCTCTCTCTCTCTCTCTCTCTCTCTCTCTCTCTCTCTCTCTCTCTTCTCTCTCTCTCTCTCTCTCTCTCTCTCTCTCTCTCTCTCTCTCTCTCTCTCTCTCTCTTCTCTTCTCTCTCTCTCTCTTCTTCTCTCTCTTTCTCTCTCTTCTCTCTCCTCTCTCTCTCTCTCTCTCTCTCTCTCTCTCTCTCTCTCTCTCTCTCTCTCTCTCTCTCTCTCTCTCTCTCTCTCTCTCTCTCCCTCCCTCCCTCTCTCCCCCCCTCTCCCTGTCTCTCCCTCCCTCTCCCTCTTCCTGTCTTTCTTTCTCTTATTTACTTGTTTTGGAATGCCACTATAACCTTTAATTCATGGTATTGCTAGGTAAATTTTGCACTCTCCAACCTGCTTTTTGCCAGCTGATATTGACAATATTGTGTGATATATTTTTTAACCAAATGCTACTTCTCTACTTTTTCAGAAGTCTGAGTGATCTGCACTTGTAAGGAGCAAGAATGGTTCAGAACGGATAACAGCGGCTGTTCTGCAATCTCCAAATATTTGCTTTTAGCATTTAGAAGAGCTTTTGCTAAAGTGTTTGCAAAATTCATTAGATTTATTCCAGACTTGTGCCTTTTTTGGTAATGTAATGCCATCTGTGTTGTTGTTATATTCGAAATGTTAGAAGCTTATTAGGCAAGAGAATGATTGTAACTTATAGTTTTTTATATTTAGTTGAGTTATGCAGAGATTCATGAAGTATCTCTATGTCCACTAGGATCATAATCTTTATGCTTTTGTAATCTCATCCTAGTAACTTAACCAAACTTAAGATTACTGTTAAGGGAAAAGGTTGTAAATCAAATATATATATTTATATTCCATTTTTTAAAACTTGAGCTTGACAATCTGTTGAGTTTCCATATTGGAGTTGGGTCTGAACTTGATATTTGTTTTTCTGCTCTTCCCTATGTATATAGTAATGGATAATCATTGATTCACAGAAATGGTGCTATTAGAATGGTATCTCACAACTGCAGCTTTAATTAGGGATCCTGCTAACGGCATAGATGATGGTTTTTCAGCAGGAATGCTGGAATATCCCAAGGACTTCTTTTTATAATTACTTTGATGATTCTCATTATTCATATTACTGTTTTCTGTAGTAAAGCCAAAGGAAATAGGTCATGTACTACATTGATAGGAATTCATTTTAATTGTGAAGTAGGGAGGAATTGTGAATTTATAGAAGTGTATCATACAAATGTGTGTAGTGGAATTATACTCATAGGATTATAGTAAAAGAAAAAGTGAACAGAAGTTAGCTATATATACACATGTATGGTGTGGGTGTGGTTGTGGGCATGTTGATGGGTGGGTGTAGATGGATGGGTGTGGGTGGATTGATGGCATCTCACTTACACTTTTATATTCACCTTTCCCATCACCTTCCCCATCTGTTGAGTACACTTTCTGTAAATTCATGGTTTTCTTTTCTTACCAGTTTACAACATTTGTACTTTAATTTTGTTTTGCTAAACTTCACAATTGTATTTAGACTTCTCCTGGTGAGAATTATGGTCCATGAATATCTCAGCTTCTTTTGCCTTTGGTAGAAGACATGAACAGATAAATTTATCTGAAGGAATATGAGAAAGGCTAATTCTTTTAAGGTTGGAGGTAATATCTGATAGAATATGTAAGGGAAAATATTGTTTGAATTTAATCATACTTTCTAAAAGTATTTGTTACTGTTGAGACTAGTATGTCAAGTGGATGCTATTTTTAATAATGGTTTGGAAGGACAAATGTGATTTAGTTTTCTTTGATAATGAAAGTTTCATTTTAATGAATATAAGGTCAAGTTGGGAAGAAACCCAGTAAAAAAACAAATTTGTTTTTTAGGAATTATTATCATTATGATTTCAGCTTACTGTGATTATAAAAGTTGTAACACTTTAAAATTATGTTCCATACCATATCAAGAATACAGGTGATGTGTAAAAGAAGTTTCAACCTCCTATTATTGTGTAAAAACACCCTATTTCTCTCATCTCATATTTATTATATTTCTGACATCTCATCTTCCATTCTTATTGTTTTTTTTACTTGTTTGGGGTCACTTTTCTACAGCAGCTTCTTTCATTTTTTTCTATTAGGTATTTCATGTCTGGTAAATGTTTGATTAGATAGATTCATAATATTTTACCAATTACATTTAATGTATCTATATTCAAAGATCTTTTCTGGCCAGTTGATAGCCAAACTATTTTAGAAAAATTAGTGTATGTTTATATTATTTAATTCATTTTCAGTGGATACAATTCTAACTGAATGCTCTCTTTTCATACTCATACAATTCCTATTCCTTTTGCTTATAGTGTTGAGACTTACAATTCAAGCAAAGGGATTCTATGACATCTTCAGGTTTATATTAGTGGTCTCTCTGTTTATTGTGCTTGCAGTTTTTTCTGCTGTGATTTTTGTGCTCTAGAACTTTCAGGATTTGATATTTAAAACTTGTACAGGAATTGCAAGTAGGACAGCTTTTGAGAAACATTTTTATTGGTAGATATTACTTACTTTGTATTCTATGCTGTGCTGTTGTAATGGAAATGCTTCTTGTTGTAAAATAACTGGAAATTTATCATATGAAAGAATATTACTTAAGTGAAAATGGATGAAATTGCTTTTTACTGCTCAGCAGGTTACTGTATACATAACCTATATTTTTTCCTTCTCTCTTTTCTTTTAAGCTAATCGATGATATATAATAACCTTTAAAAAAACAATTTTGTGTTCTGTCCTTAATGAATAATAAAATCAGTCTGTATGTGTTATTTCCCTTTCTTTTTTATTATAGTATGAGGTCTGTCCCTATTTATGGTAGAAACTATAACATTTCTAGCAGAGATTTTTGTTTTCACCAATTAAAATATGCCATGTCATGTTTATTTTTTATAAGATGTTTGGAAACCGTTTGAAACTTTTCAAAATTATATATTATAAAATTAATATCAATGATGTAATACTGCAAATTAAGGGATTACAGTGAAAACATGTAATTTCGTTCATAATTTAACTAGAAAACTGAACAGAGGGAGGTTTAGAAATTAGTAAGATTTTTTTTTACTGCCTGAAGCACAGCAGCAAAATTTGGCTGTCAAGTTCTGTTCTGAGTTTAAGTTAAAAATAATATGGTTCCAGAGGAAGCTTTAAACATTAACAGGATAACAATACAATCTTTATTTGCACACTATCACCATTATCATCCACAGATCCTGAACAGTAATAACTGTTTTTAACACCATAACATAAAAATATAAAGGAATATAAAACTATAAAATATTGATCAATGTAAGAACTTTATACAATCTTGATTTTCAGTAACAAACTATTTGGATACAAAGCAAAAAATCAGTTGTTCCAATCATACTTTCAACACAATAAAATTTTGTTTGAAGAAGGAAAATAAATTAAAACTTTATTTAAGAGATTTTCTGTTTTTTTGGTAATCCAGATCAGTTGCTCCATGCTGGAGTTTTGAATCCCGAAGG
>NW_028234405.1:38161978-38171978 GCF_977035675.1 Penaeus japonicus
TTAGGAAGAAAAAAATAATGTGTTACTTGATGTTATTCGAAGTATATATTTCTATGTTCGTCCACTGCTGGAAATGTTTCTGGAGGTCCATGTGCGATCTGTTTTACGCTTCGGCTCGACGACAGCAAAACGTGTTCCTTTCCAAATAGAAAGACCGAGGTCAAAATGATTCACTATTTTCTTTCTGAAGTTTTCCGGTTGTGATTTGAGTTCCATTTTTTTTTCTTTTTTTTTGGTTCCTCCTAGACAGACGAAGAGTGAACCATTTTCTTTAAAGGCGTAGAGAACTTTGCGAGAGAGAAAACGGTCAGCCAGAAACGAAGTGCCAGCGATGTTTTCAGGAATGGAAAAAAGTTGAAAAGTGCTGAAAGAGTCAGCTTCCAAGTTGTAAAACCCGTTAAAACATTTAGAAAAAAAATATTCAATTCATTTCGGGTACGCCCTCAAACAGTCATATCACGCACAAACACAATTACATATATATAAAGTCCACAAGCAGCACTACAATGTGAGATCAAGGAAGAATATTACATATATTTGAAAGAAAAAATAACTTTGAATTCGTTCAAGTTTACCTTCCTGTTAATGTAATACTGATTTTCTTTAACTTTCCCACCTTTCTTATTGGACTTAGCTTTCTAAGATACTTGTTGCTGAGTCTGTTAAGTTTGTGTCTGGGTATTTCTGGTGAGCTGAAGAGACTATGCAGCAGAAGACGATTAGTCCGTATATTCTCAATTCGAGATAACCAACTGGTTGAGCTCTGATGAAAGGACACTGGTAAGGGGCGTCAGTCTCTCTCCCTCTCTCTCTCTCTCTCTCACTCACTCACTCACTCACTCACTCACTCACTCACTCACTCACTCACTCACTCACTCACTCACTCACTCTCTATCTCTCTCTCTCTCACTCTCTCTCTCTTTTTCACTTTCCGTAGATAATTCTTTTCTGCGGGATGGAGCCATTCGAAAGGACAGCCTATAAAGGTTTCTTCTATTTTTATGAAAGATGTTAGGGATACAAAAAAATATATATATTGTCAAAAATATCCGAGAGGAACAGTGATTGTGAGGCATAGATTGATTAACATTTGGCATTTTAAATGAGAAGCCCGCGTGGATTGATTAACAGTTGGTATTTTAAATGAAATAAATTATTCTGCTTCATATACACTGATGCCGTCTTCCGCGTGATGGAACAACTCTCAGATAGACTAGATATATATCCATTTTATATGCATCATCTATCTAATTATTTTTTATGAGACGCTGCTATCCACTAGCCACTAGCTTCCAATCTAAACTATAAAGTCAGTGAGGTTTTCATTAACATCAGATTATATGTTTTCTAAGCAATTGATTAGCTCATTTGCAGTAAAATAGGGAAGTGCTCTTGAAGTCACAGAAAAAGGCATCGATACTACTTTATTGTTGCATCATTTATCTTTTAGAAACCTCTAGAATGCGAAGTTGAAATCAGATATTTGCATTGTCATTCAAAACTTATCCACATAGAATTTAATGATACCACAGACATTGCAAAATTAATGAAGAAAAAAACATTGGCCATGGTATTCACTTCAATTTGAAAGCATAATATATCAATAAAAGATTTAGATTTAGCTAGAAACGAAATATCACAAATCTCCGTGTATACATATCATATTCTTGTGATGATTAGAAGAAGTATACATATTCATTATTGTTTAGGCAGTAGAAAAATATTTTAGGTTCGTTTTCCTAGAAAAGTTCCAGCTGTCCGTGACGTCACGATGGCGAGTACGAAGGAAAGTCGTATGTCGTCATATTTTTCAGAACTTAAGAAGTTCATCGACAACGGAAACAATGCAAAAGTTATCAAATGTGCCAATAAAAGTAAGTACACGCTTCTGATCGTCTAGTGTTCACATGTAAGTAGTTAGAATTGAATTGTGAGATGAGCAAATATGTTGCTCTAAGCCATCCTTGCTATTTTTGTTTTCTCTATGTTTGTAAAACTATTTTTCCTTCTGAATGGACCATTTCAGGTGCTCAGTGAATATTAAAGACAATTCTTAGAATAATCATAAATGTATTTTGTAGAATGTAGCTTCTTAATCGAAATATAACAAAATATGGAGTTTGACACATGGTTTTTGACAAGATAGCTCATGTCAATACTTATTCTTATTTAATTTACTGTTCTTATCTTAAATCTTTAGGTCCTACTATAAATGTATTACTAAATACAAAGAAAGTGATACTGATGGATTCATCTCACCCTCTACTATTCACATTTAGTGGATATAATCTGCAATTCTCACTCAACATCCTGCAATCTAGGCCCTGATAGTAGGAGAGGGCATGAAGTAGATCTGAGAAATTCTGTAGTAATCCATGAAGCACTATTTGGGAGATTGACTAAAGTTTTAAAGACACCCATGTTATCTTTCTTCTTTTTTTCTTCTCATAATTCTATGCAATAGTATTTTGTTCTAACCAAATCCACTTAGACCTTGTAGTGACCCCATCAAAAATAGCCAATGTGGAAGGGTTAATGACAAGGACAAAACTCTCTTATTTGCAGATTTTTTTTTTTCTTTTCTCTACCTTTCAAAAGAGTTAGTGTGCTCGATGTCCACTACTTTTATTTTTCTCCATTCTGACATTGTATTCTAAACACTTACTGATGAGAAACTGCTGATGAGATCTACAAGCTCCATCTTACCAAACATTATGTAGTGAAGATTTCTTGGGCCGTGGCAGAACCCCAACAGGTGTAAAGACCAAGCAAAGTCGAGGATGCACAGGTGTCATTCTAACATTATACGATGAATAATCCGGGTATCATTTCAATCCATGGATATGTTGATGAATTCTAAGAGAGTGTTTTTCTGTAACTAGAAGCAATTTAAAGGGGGAAAATGAATGTTTCATATCCTTCATTACCATGATTATAACCATTATGTTTATGGTTTTGTCCCGAATACAATCGCAATTCCTGATTTGACTTGCTAACTCTCTCCTTCTTTTGAGCTTTTATTTCCTTCTCTAATTCTTTTATCTATTTTATGATTTATCTTTTTTTTCATATGACTCAAATTGCATTGTTGATCATGCTTTTATGGACAGTTTGAAAACAAAGTTTTTAAAATGTTTTCCTGCCAGCAGAAGTGTTTTAATTATTTTGTACTTTGTCATTTTTAATTTTTCTTTATTTAATCTTGACAGTTTTGTCGGAGGTACCAGAAGATCTGAAAGCATGGCAATGCAAAGTCGTGGCACTCATCCAGATGGACCAGTTTTCAGAGGTGCTAAGCATCGTCAGCAAATCAAAAGTTGTTGAGTGAGTTTCCATTATTTTAGAAAAGTCTCATGTGTACGAATTGATGATATATTTATTGCCTTTTAGTTTTCTTGCAGTAAATATCCAGAATCATGCCATATCACAAATCACAACAGAAATAGTACCAATGAATTCACCTTGCTCTCCTTTACTCATATATATATATATATATATATATATATATATATATATATATATATATATATATATATATATATATATATATATATATATATATATATATATATATATATATATATATATATATATATATGAAATAATTTACAGAAACTCCCTTGTTCCCCAGAATCTGAGCCCAGATAGTAGTGGAGGGCATGAAGTACAACAGGGAAATTACAGGGTAGAATAAGAATATTGAGTATTAATTACTGAAAAATGGAAGTAATCGCATTCCTTGTATATGTTACAGTGCATATCACTCAATATTCTTCATATTCATTATTCCCTGTTCTACATCATGCCCTCCTTTATGACTGGAGACCAGACTGTGGGGTGGAAGTAGGTTTTTGTGCACTAGTTCCTAAATGTATGAATAGTGGAGGGTGATTGGAAGCCTTTGGTACCATTTCTAGGACCTGGCATTATTCTGAAGATTTACCTTTATTGCTTAAGTGATATATTTAGCTGTAAGTTATACTGCTGTCAAATAAGATAGTTGTTTATTATTATTTAGCTTTAAGTGACTTATTTGAAATGAAACTGTCCTCTTTAAATTTTTTATTGCATTTATTCTTTCTTTCATCAGGGACCTTGCCTTTGAAAAAGCTTACTGTGAGTATCGGCTGAACAATGTCATGGATGCCTACAACACCATCAGCAAAGCCAAGGAAAATTCTCCCCGTGTCCAGGAGTTGCATGCCCAGGTCCTATACCGCCTTGAGAGGTTAGTATGGGTTTATGCCTGAATAAAGTCTAATGCACAAAATATGACTCATAAAGTTTTATCGTTGCTGCGTAGAACTTCCTCATCGAAATGCAAAATTATGAAATTTACATATTTTTTCTATTGGCTTTTTTAGTATTTGTTACCCCAAAGAGGATTGGAGTCATATCACTATTGTGCAATTGTTGATTGTGTTAATGAATATGTGTTAGAATAGATTTCAAATTTATATATTTTATTGCACTCAGAAATGATTTTTAGTGAATTTTTATCTATAAAATTGTGTGGTAAATAAACATATAAACCCCTCTATCCTGTCAGGTATGAAGAGTGCTATGATATATACAGAGAAATGATCCGCACTACCAGTGATGATTTTGATCAAGAACGCCTAACAAACATGGCTGCAGTAGCTGTCAATCGCTACATAGAAGGAAGTGTAAGTGATGCCTATTTACAATTATACCATTTTGATATTAGATTAAGATTATGTTGATGTATTGTTAACTTCCTCGTACATGCTGGCTCACTAACTGACCTGCTTAGTTACACAAGTCTTCACACACAGTATTTTTTTTTTTTTTTTTAACTAAGTCTCATTTTGAGTTAGTTATGGATGAACAGCATGTTAACTGGATTATTATTTTCCAGAATAAAGACACTACTGTCAACATTGATGACTCCTCATATGAGGTGTTATATAATGGATCCTGTCACTTGTTAGCCGTTGGCAACTATGAAGAAGCCTTGAAAAGATTAAAGGAAGCAGAGAACCTTTGCCGCACTTACCTTATTCAGGAGGATGGTGCCACTGAAGAGGAAGTGGCTGAGGAAGTAGCCATTATAAGGTTAGTAAGGTTTCTCTTGATTTTAGGGGAAGTTACACATCTTTGTATTATTTTCTGGTTTGTAGGAATTACCTGAAAAGTAATCCTCCTAAATTGCCTTATTCTCATGGGCATTTGAATGATATCAAAAGTAAGAGTTTGTCAAGCTGATACATTGGTATGTTATAATAGAGACTCTGATTATCTATAATTCTACAGGGTACAGCAGGGCTACTGCCTTCAGCTTATGGGTCAAGAACAGGAAGCAATGGCCATCTACAACAATGTCCTTAAGGGTAAACCAGAAGACCCAGCTCTCCTTGCAATCATCAACAATAATCTTGTTACTATCAACCGTGGAGGAAATGTTTTTGATTCTCGAAAGAAGATGAAAACCGCCCTTGCACCAGGCTTGGAGCATAAACTGACCAGCTATCAACGTGCTAGCATTGCCTTCAATCACTGCTTGCTTGCCTTTAACACGAACCAGGTAATGATTTTGTCTTTCAAGTTGAGGCTTGAAATTGTATTATATATTGTATATATGACATGAAGTGTAAGTTTAGCCAAATAATTACAACTAAATTATCTTATTTTTCTCTTCAAGGATGAACTTTGCCGTACAGAGGTTGCAAAGTTGGCCAAGGATTACCCAAAATTCAGACAGAAAGCTGATATAATCCAGGCTGCTTTGCTAGGAAGAGAGGGTAAGCTGGAAGCTGCTTGTGCCACGTTGAAGAAGTGTGCCCAGGAGGATCCAAATGAGGCACTCAATATTAATCTCATAGCCATCCAGATACTTCTTGCAGGTGTAAGTTGACTCTCATTATTTTTCAATTTTGTGCCATGGTAGACTTTCTGAAGTAAAATGCAGACCTGCAATTTGTACGATGATTATAAATGGTAGTAATATTACAGTTTTGTTACAAAATATTCATTGCATTTTCCAGAGCGATAAGAGAGGTGCATGTGAGGTATTGAAGTCCCTAGATGAGAAAAACAGATATCGGCAGGGCATTGTGTCAGCATTAGTGTCCCTTTACCTATCCTTGGAAGACCGAGATGGTGCCTCCACAATCTTGCGCCAGGCTGTTGATTGGCACAAGAAGAATAAGGTAATAGCAAATTGTGACAAGAAATTTAGTAAGAAGGGTAATTCATGTGTGACATATTTTTGCGTGATTATAAAACTAAATGGCAAGAAGAAATTATTCTAACATTTTTTGTATAACTAGACCTCAGGAGCTCATTTATCTGAGTTGTGGCGGCATGCGGCGGACTTCCATCTTCGTGGTGGGGATGCTCCAACTGCAGCAGCCTCTTTGCAAGAGTTGCATAAACTCAAACCCAAAGATGTCATGACTTTGGCTCAGCTTATTACAGCCTATGCTCAGGTATGGATCATATTTGAGGCTATCAAGATATGAGATCGTTTGGTATTTTTCTAGTTTGTCCTTCAAATTAATGTACTGACTTATCAAGTAATTACAATGAGAAATTTATTGCTTATATTAGTATTTTCTAAATAAATTACATACTACTTCCAAAATATTTACACATTTTCCATTTTGGTTTCTAGTATGATGTAGAGGCAGCACAGAAACTATCAAAACAACTCCCGCCTGCCAGTAGTGTAGTACATAATGTAGATGGTGATGTCTTGGAGGCATCGCTTGGCCACCGCTACATGAAGAAACTCCAACAGGGTAAAGGAGACCTCTCCCCTGCATCACCATCTTCACCCACAGCGAAAGTGTAAGTGTAGGATAATTAGGAGATATCATTCATTATATGATTTATTACATAGTTGAACATGCTTATTCGTAATTTCTTGCAAACCAACTTAGAATCTTTGTGTCTTTATAACAGCACACCTGGATCAGAGCTCAAGAAGAAGACCAAGAAGAAGAAGAAGAGGAAGATAAGGCTACCCAAGAACTACAACCCTGATGTGACTCCTGACCCCGAGCGCTGGTTGCCCAGGTGGCAGCGTAAGACTTTCCGCAAGAAGAGGGATCGCAGGGCGAAGGAAGTTATGAAAGGAACTCAGGGCGTGTCCAGTGATGCAGCAGACAGATAGTAAGTTATTGGAAAGACTTGATTTTTTGGCTTCTCTTGTTGAAATCCTGTTGGATTTTGCAGCAACAGCATTATAATTATTTGAGTAAAAGGAGTTTTAGGGTTTATTTCTTTAAGTTAATTTCTTTAAATATGAATGATATTTTATTCTTACTTTTTAATTCCCAACAGTGACATCACAAAGACAGCTGGGAGCTCTAAGCCCTCACAGGCAGCTAGCCCCAAGCCAGAGTCTGTGGGACTTCGCCGTAACTTCCAGAAGAAGAAGGGAGGAGGGAAAAAGAAGAAGGGAGGATGGTAAACTCGGAATATTCTCAAGGCTGTCATTACTGCAGACAAAAAAGTTCCATTTTACAGAACTGGAGGTCATGATGGTTATAATTGATATATTTTATTATGTTAATTTACTTAATGTTCACTTTAATCACAAACTTCATTTTCTCAAAAGCCAAATTTCTTTTTTTTTTCATCTTCAGTACTTTTATAAAGATAATTTTCCCAGTTATGGCTATTGTTACGTCTGCTTTAATGGCTTATTGAGATGAGCAAGCATTTAGATACGGTGAAGGAGATAACATGAATAAAATTATACAATTGTTTCTTTTTATTTTAATATCCAATTTTATTCAGGATATTGAGCTTAAAGACGATATAAATTATATACATATTTTTGAATGCATATCTATGAATGGCATGGATGCATATGCATGTGTGTGCTAGTATGGAAAGTACAAAATAACTTTCCATAAGAACTTGGTTACTCACAAAATAAGATTTGAAGTGTGGATTATGCAAGATGGTATCAATTATGCATTGGATGCACAGACATCTGTGACTACCTTAAAAATGATGCATTATACAGTTGCATAATGTTGAGTAATAATAGTATAAAAAGAGTGCCTCACATGATCCTTGCTGCAGCTCTTGACAGAATTGCAGGATCGAGAGGTAGGTTCTTGTGCAAATGGTAACCACAATACAATACAATACAAGACTTGTATTGCAGGGAGAGTGACCAAGTCTCCTGAAGCAGTACCTGTCTGTGTATATAATTAATTTTGATTTTTATGCTGCTACCCATCATATACATATTTTTCCATTATCAAACAACCAACCCTCTGTTTTCATAAGACATAAATCCTGAATGAACAAGTAGGGGGCTTCGTTAAACCCTTTCAGTCTTAATACTAACACTGGATAAGTTGTCCCCTGCTAAGTAACCATTCTTCCCTTAAACCGTGATAAGTATGAACTCAAGGAAAAGCTCCTAATCAGTTTAATGTAACTAATATATAATAATTCAAAATCAGAGTTCACGTGATATTTCCATGAGCATAACATTCATCGTAAAACTTTTTTCCCAATAGGGCGTGTGCTTCGTCATGACAGCAGCATATTCACGTATGATGCGTACGTCTATCAAGTGTGCAAATACGTCATCCTTACTTCCTGCTTGTCTCCTTTGTTACGTATGATATTATTAGCTGTGCAATCGACCATAAACGAACAATGCATTTGCATTGCGTGCATTTTCCAGTTTAAAATTACCTCAACAACGTGCGTGAGTCCATATATACTGTACTTACACATACAAAAAACATTATAGGTTTTGTTTGAAGAAAAAAATCGTTACATGTACTTTGTACAAAAAAAAAAGACTAAAAAATACACCCATGGGGAAAGATATGAATTCGCTACTTGCGAGTCATATAGTTATTCCTTAGAAAAAATAAACTTCCATGTAAACAATAAACAGACATACGGTCACGTTTTCTATGATGTGTATAGGGGGAACATTAATAGATATATAAAACCATAACTTAAAGTAAAATACTAACATAAACTTATATGAGCACATAGATATACACAATAAAAAATCCTTACAATGAGAAAAGGCAAATTAACCCAAGAGGTGAGTGGGAAAAACCTTACTAAACCCAAGGAATTCACGACCAATGGTTCACCTCTCTCCACCAATGGACGGCGAGTGTGTGGCGCTCCGAAATGTCCTTCAAAATTAATGGTCCAGGACAGGAAAAGGCATACCATTAAGGTGTTGCCTGCATAACGAAAGGTCTTAGTGAATCTCGTGATCATAAGAGTGCTGGAGGTACCATAATATCAGGGAAAAAGGTGATATTTTATGCGTGGGTCTGTACCGGTATCTCAGGTGAGTGAATGAACTGCCAGTCCACATAATGACACCAATAACACCTGTGGAGGCCCTATTTTGAGCGTGTTTCTGCTTTCATTTACACACACAAATACTGACGTGGAGAGTTACAAACCAGATGATATTAGTTTATATTTACTGTGTTACCTTATGAATTATCTTTTATAAATTTGTACAAGATGTTCTAAATGTTACATTTCTGTAAATTATTATATAATGTTTGACCTCTCTCCAAGTCAGGTTAGGGTTTTTCTTATAACAGTATAGCATATAATATTACTTCGCATGATCTTGTTTTTGGCTTTTAACCTCTTCTAAGATTTTACTGTTTTAACTTATTTTACAAATTATGTTCCTTTTGGGTCAAACCCATAGTGGACAGATGTGATGACATACATGACAGCTCTGATGAGGCCTTAAAGACAGGTGTCCATGCACATATGATGCAACTTCAGGAAATGCTCACGGTTGAAGAGCGCTCACAATCACGAAGTATTATAACTGTAACGGCAACAGTTTTATTTTCCTATAGTAAAAACCATTGTTTTGTGATGGATTTAAGGGAAAAAAAATTGTTAAGCAAGTCTGTGCTGCCTCGAGGGAGGAGAAAACAATTTCTCCGTCCCTCTAATTTTTAGCCGGTGCTGGCAGTGTCAGAAATCTCCCGTCCTGACTGCCAGTTAGCTCGTTCGA
>NW_028234405.1:38179478-38181978 GCF_977035675.1 Penaeus japonicus
CAGTTACATAATAATTATTTCCAGCATATGTTATCCCTACCTGGGTTCCTTCTAACAAGTGGGAGCATCATTGAACATGCTATCAAGTATAGTTCATCTGAGCCATTGTATGCCTTGCGAGATGTTCCTGTGGTGGCCGGCGTCCCAAAGTTATGGATATTCTTAGTGGGAAACATGCTCACACAGTATCCTTTTTGAAAGAGTTATAGAAGTTGCATAATGTTCTTTTACAGAAGAGGTTAATATGCCCTGCGAGAAATATTTGCTACATTGATGTATATATGTATTTACACATGAATACTCAATATCTGATCACCCATTCACTTCTCTATACATTTTGTCCCCATGTTTTCCATTCTTGGTCTTCTACATTCCCTCTCTCATAATAAGCTATTAAGCCACAAAGTCAGGATATGGATTAAAGTTATTACCTGTGTATTTTCCTTATATTTAACCTCAGATATGTGTGCATCAGTTCAGTGTTTACACTGACATCAGAATGCACTTCCTTGACGGTGACATTGGTCCTGACTCTGCGTAAATTCCTGTCTCTCATTTTCTCAATTCTTTATTTCATGAACCCATTTACTCTGTATCACTGGATAGGGACAATCTTAGTATTTAGTGGAACACTGCTATTTACAGATTTCATTGGGATGATTAAGGAAACGTTTGGTCAACCCAAAGCCAAGGCAGAGTAATATCATTTCTCCTTTCAGAACTAATAAGATTTTTGAATTATTTATTTTTCTTCTTTTTTTCAGTTTCTGATATGCATGTTGTACTTTTTAGATGTTGCAACAGTTACTGACCAAGAAAGGAAAAGCACTTTTTTCCATTTTTCGTTATCATAGTCATCCCATGATAAAAGTATTTATTTTGTTTCTGTGTAATCTCTTTAAGACTTCCTTATATCCTTAACACATTTTGATCTGCCCCTTAGATTTGTAATGTATCAATACAGTAGCAGGTTTACTCTCACAGCCATTAGTAATGTTAAAGAAGTAGAAAATGTGGTAGTCCACATTCAATCATTTATTACATGAGAAAGTGAAGTGCCTATTGTTGTTCATGTTGTATTATTGAGTATCTTTATGTAATATATGGGTTAGAAAGAGGATAAAAAGATAAAAGACAGGATTGTTTGAGATATGTGATAAATTTGGTGACAAACTAGTGTTTGTCATTTCTAGAATGAACTGATTCAGGATATTTTGTAGGTTGTAATACACAAAGTTGTTGACTTGATAGTTGTCCAGATTGCTACATGTTCTTTAAGTTGCAATTTATTGAGCATTGCCACAGTACAGATTTGTAGGTTGAGTACTATTTTTTGTTAATAGAAAATATATGATTTCTTTATGATTGATACCATTACTACCTATATAATGCATTCTTTTATGTAATATTTATTCCCGTCTGAAGGATAACTTGACGTTTTCAAAATATGGTGTATATTTCCATTTAATACAAGCACATTTAACTCCTACATGCTCTTGAGATCCAGTTAGATCTTGAAGTTTGGATCTTTCTAAGTGAAGAACAATAATGACTTGTTCAGTTCAATCTTCGGTGTATTCAGATGAATGGTTAATGGTAGATTATCACGTGGTACTGAATAATTTTTACATATAATTTAGGTAAAGTTCAAGGCTTTTGATCTTGTGCAGAATCAGGTAAGTCAATGGTATAAATAATTTATGTTTGATTAGGAGTTCTAAATGTCCTACAAAAGATATGCTAAAACTGTTGAGTTCATGTAATGCCATCTAAAAACATTTAAAAAGAGAGAACTAAAAAATGTTTGTTTCCCTAATGTACATTCTTAAGAAAATGCTTAGATAAGCCTGAAATAAGTCCTCTTGTATCTCTCACTTGAAGTATATTCAGTATTTATGAAAATCAGACTACCTCTTACAATTCATTTTATAGAAACTCATTAAACTCTTCAATGCATGAGATCATAGGATATGGTCTGTGTTTTATCATTGTTAGGTCATTTTTGTAATAAGGAATAATTAACCTGTTGCATTTAGTGATTGGACTTCCTGACTTCTAAATTTGAGTCTTCTACAGTTCAAGGTTGTGTCTAGTGTTCATTTAGCTTGCTGTAACTACTACTACTTTGTCTTCCTCCTTTTATATTTTTCATCTTGTTATTTTCACTCTGTGGATGCCATCATTATTTTTGCAGTGCAGGTTCCATTGATATAATTTATAAGTATTATGTAAAAGTAGGATAGGAAAATGTAATTATGGAGCTTCCACTTGTATTTTCATGCCAGTTGATCTTAATAAATGAGAGAATAGAAACTTATAGTAATGTTAGACAAATTATAACCATGAGAGGTAAATTTACTTCATAGTTGTTCTTGTGAAAAGTTGAATTATCATTCGACTATTAGAATTTTGATCATTACTTTTTGTTACTAAAAATATTTTTCAGGTATTTATATGGTTACCAGAAATTTTCCTCAAGTCTTTATTTAAGGTGCTGTTT
>NW_028234405.1:38189478-38191978 GCF_977035675.1 Penaeus japonicus
CACTAACTTAAGGGATTTCCTCAGATAACAACAAACCTCATTGCTCCCGCCTTGACGAGATCTCAAAACCGTAAACCCCAGAATAACCACTGTCCATTCTAATGTTGAATTTCTTTGGACAAAACAAAAGAAAAATATCAGAATGAAAAGAATGTATTCATAAATTTTCTTTTGGTTCGAACTGGTCATTATCCTTGATTGGTAAGGCGATTGTCCGATTTGGGGCACCTGGTATTAATGCTATTTTTCCTAGCTTCCATATTTCTGAACTTTTTGGTTATACCTTTGTATACATTGGGTCCACGGCCATTTACATGTTGATTTGGGAAAATGTATTCCTATGCAAATATGACCTGAATAAAGGATAAAGAATCTTACGTCGTCTTATCTCTGTTTACAGACTTAGAGCTTATATTTTATATGAAGAGGGATGAAATGGCGTTACGCTAACAGCTCTTCATTTTTTTAAACTTCCCCAATTTAGTTACCTTCGTTTTTTCCCTTCCTCATGTTTTTTTTTGTTTGTTTTTTTAATTTTTAAAATTATCTCCGTCTCCTTTCTCCTTCCCCTCCTACACCTTTTCTTCTTCCTTTCCCTTTCATTTTGCATCTTCTTCCTCCTCCCTCTACCATTCATTACCTTCTTTTTGTTGGCCCTCCCATTTTTTATCTCTCTTCTAGCTTTCTTCTCTTTTCATACCGCTAATCTAAAGAAATAGTTTCTGTAGACGTGCATTTCCTAAACCCTCCAAAATTAAGGACTCTGAATTTTCATCTCGTTGTCACTCTCGGTCCTTCTCCTTGCCACTCTTCTTCCCCCCTCTCTCTCTCTCTTTCTCTCTTTCATATCCTTACCGTGCAATTTATCTAAATAAAGGATAATAATTATATAGTCACTCTAAACCATACCTGCGTAGATTTCTTTCATCGTGGAATAATACGATAAGTATCAAAACGCTCTACCATGTTAATAAAATAGCAGAAAAAAACACAACAGCAAACTTCTTTCATCTGCTGTGTGTTTTCCTGTCGAAGAATGAGCTAATAATGTCTTCTTGAAGTTTCCCAAGGAAGAGAGGTTGCCCGATATCTTGTTTGTACCAGTCCCGTCTGCAAACTTTCCTCTAAAAGACCTACTTCTATTTCTAATCTTCACGCTATCACAAAAGTTAAGAGTGAGGAAATCGTATAGTGCATCTCGGACGTGTTCTTCATGCTATCTTCTTTAAGATATAGTAATTTTATTCTTAGTTCTGGATCCGTGTTCTCTTTGCCAGTTTAAGAGCACATTTCAAAAGGAAAAGAGAAAAAATATCGTTTCAACACGAGTAACTCCTCTATGTTTCGATCATATATGATACTTACAACGTTAACTGTTAATGCCACAATTACTGTTTTGACTGATAAAGCTTCGACTATCCCCATTGCTACTCCCATTAGTAATACTACTATTGCTGGAACAATTATAAGTACTATCCCTTCTGTAACTCAAAGTGTACCTGCCTTTCGATGTTTAGTCTTCCTTCCGAAGAGTTTCGTCTTCGCTCATCATCCCTAGCCTACTTATTTAGCATATCAATGAGGAAAAGGTAAAAAAAACATGTTTACTACAAATACCCAGACATGATCACCCTTCTCCCTGCTCCAAGAATTAGCCCGCCCAGTCCCTTTGTCTTTTAAACTCGAGGATTTACGATACCATCATCCTCTTCCACTCCACCGATTTCCAGATTTTAAAAGGGGGCGAAATCATCAGATTTGGTCCATCCCCTCGGAGATTAAAAAGGCCATCCCTCGCCCTCAGATTGTCTCTGACCTCAGGGGCTTTGAAGCAACACATCATCTATGCTTGGATTGCTCCCTTGTCTGCAGCTTTGCTTAACTGGGGATGGTCTTGAATACGTGTCTGAGCAAGATGTCGCGAAGATGAAGGTTTTGCAGATAAAAGCAGTCTGCTATATCTACCATCCTCTCTTCCCCTTCCTCCTCGCCACTCTTCTTTACTTTCCCTCGTCCCCCCCCCTTTATCTCTCTCTCTCTCTCTCTCTCTCTCTCTCTCTCTCTCTCTCTTTCTCTTTCTCTCTCTCTCTATCTCTCTTTCTCTCTCTCTCTCTCTCTCTCTCTCTCTCTCTCTCTCTCTCTCTCTCTCTCTCTCTCTCTCTCTCTCTCTCTCTCTCTCTCTCTCTCCTTCATCTTCATTCTCCTACTTTCCCTTCCTGCTCCTCTCTTACCCCCCTCTCCCCTAGTGTCCCCCGTTTTCAGTTTTAGTTTCCCGTTTTCTCCGGTTCGTCTGGATCGGCGAGAGAGACAGTTCCTGTTACAAGCGAAAGCCATGTACGAAAAAAGGCTGTCTGTGGGAGTTCTTTTTGTCTTCTGGAATGAGACAGCCAGTTCCTCCCATTTAGCCTGATGATACGGACATGGGTATTGTGGGAAATAACCTCTCCCCCCTCCCTCCCTCCCCCTAAAAAAAGAAACAGAAATGAAGAGTCTCTTTGCT
>NW_028234405.1:38201978-38204478 GCF_977035675.1 Penaeus japonicus
GACTCCGAAGCGCTTCACGTGCATCATCCTTTAATTGCCTTGGATTTATGCAATTAGTAATTAATCCATTCGTAACTGCAGAAATAATCAGGTATCTAAAAGAAAACTATATGATGATGCAACTCTGGCAGGAGAACGAAGAAAATGTGTGGGCATTCTAAACGAAACAGAAATTAACGCTCTGTTTAAGATGTGATATCAGCTAGCAATGTCAGATTACAAAGTGTTAATTAAACGATCAGGCGGCAAATTAGGAGAAAGTGAATTCCAGGGATGAGGCAGGAAAGAAGGCGGAGGCGATCCAGAAGCCCCGATCAATATCCGGGGTTTCAGTGTGAATATTCTATTTCAGCAACTGAACTTTAAATCTTTGCCCTGGTAACATCCATAGTCCAGCCACATGACGCTTGGTGACCTCTTCTTGGTGCCATGACCCCGGACCTTATCATACGAGGTTTGCTGACATTTTGCTCTTGCTGTGGATTGCTTGTCAGTGCCTTGGTTACGTCATTTACTGGTGTATGATGCTTTGCCTTGGTATATAGGACTTGGTGACCTGTTAGCTTCACCATATACAAATATATTACTTGGTCGCCACTTGACATTCCCTGACCTGGTGACGTCTCGGCAGGATTGCACTACGATGGCTCTCATGATCGACTCCACATCCTGCTTGGCAAGTGTCATGGCGCCTTCACGTCGGCCGGCCGCAGCACACGGAAATTAAGAGCATAAAACATCCCAGGGCGCGTTTTCCGGCAGAGATCGGCGGCCGTTCGTAAGCGTGTGGACGTTCCTAACCTAGAGGACGAGATAATAGAAGAAGCGTAGATTCTTTTCCCGGCGACATTTTCTTTTCTTCGGAGGGACACGATGGATCCTGCGTAATGGCGTTCAGAAGTGGCGCAGGAGGACCGGTCCTTGTTGCGTATCGTTCCAGGACAGGACGTCATATCGCCATCCCCGTTTTTACCATCATCAGGTTAAATCCAACTAGAACACTAAAACAAGAAAACGACTAGATCTAGATTCCCTGTATAGTACAAAAGGTCATTAAAAAGCCATAACGGAAAGCTGTAAATTCAAGATAAGCATCAGTATCTACCTTTTTTTTGGAACGGGTGAAGCAAATCAGAAGCCAAATTTCGTAATTTCCTTGTACATTTCTTGATCACCGTCCTCATTAGTGTGAAACTATTGCGTATCAAGATCTATTCGGAATGAAAACTGTCCATCCTTGTATCGATACAAATTTATTGATCATCACATCGTATCATCCCCATGATCTTCAAGATATCCTGACAAATAAACAATGAGCCCAACCCCATCAAGAACCTCAACCTAACCCTCCATCACAACCTCATACTAATCTGACGACCCTCCATCGACAGCCAAAGTCCAACCTCCATCCCTTCCCCATACTCATTTCACAACCCGGGTCGAAGCCGTCTCGAACCCGAATTAGCGAGTCTCGGAACATGTGAACCACCTGCTCTCCGCGCTTGTCTTCCTGCCGGCGACGCTTCACGACAGGGGCTTTTGGCAGGGCGAGACCTCGTGCCAGGGGACGTCGGCCACTCGGAAATGAAAAGAGAAAGCGGGCGAGTGAGAGGAGTCATGGAGGAGGCCATGCGGGGAGGAGTGAGGAAGGGAGGAGGGAGGGAAAAGTGGGCATGCAGGAGGATGGGATGAGAGAGGCAGGAGGAGAAATGTGGAATAAAAGTGGGAAGGGGGGCATGTAGGAGGAAAGAAAGAGAGCGGAAGAGAGAGAGATAGATAGATGGATAGATGAATAGATAGATAGATAGATAGAGAGAGAGAGAGAAAGCTGAGAAAGGAAATGAGGTCACGTGGAGATGAGCGAAGATGGAAGAGAAAAGAGGAGACATGCAAGAGGATAAAAAGAGAGAGCGGGCAAGAAAGAGGAAGCAAGAGGAAGGCGGAATTCAAGGAGGCAAAAATGGAACCGAAAGAAGAGGGAGAGATGGATATCGGGCGATCGAGGAAAGGGGGAAGAAGAGAGGGAGATGAAGAGCTCAAGAGGTTAATGGGAAGTTAAGAGAGGAAGGAAGGGAGATACGGAAAGCAACTGAAGACAAGGTAGAAGTAGAGGTAATGGAAAGGGGGGTGATATGGAAAAGAAAATAAACGATATATATATCTAAAGAAACATGGGATAATAAGAAAATAGGTTAAGTAAAAAGACGAAGAAGACACTAACGAAAAAGCAAATAAGGTAAAGAGGTCAAGGGGTCATCAGCTTTACTCTCCCCTCCCACTTCCATCCCCTTGACTCTTAAGGGGGGGGGGGGGGATAAAGAGGAGGGAAGGAGTCTTTAGGTCTCCCTGAGGGTCTTATAAGTAGTTGCATGCATCAACTTGGCATCCCCATCTTGCGAGCCTAGCCTGCGTGCGGCGAGAGGAGATGCAGACTCATTTCTCGCTGCGGGGTTTCTCTTTCTCTCTCTCTCTGTCGTCTGCGTCCTATTCCTTTTTACTT
>NW_028234405.1:38216978-38224478 GCF_977035675.1 Penaeus japonicus
TATATATATATAGATAATATTGTGAATATATATATAGTTATATATAGAGCTGTTATATGCTACGTATTATTTATTAATTATTATATATTAGATATTTTTTGATATGAGAGTGAATTTAGGTGATAGATATGTGATATTGTTTAGATACTTTGTTGAGAAACTGTCGTGAGATCCTCCGTGATCAGCTCTTGATGTGTTTTATTCATACAGTCTTGAGATAGATAGATAGTGTTATATAGATATTAGGATTGTGAGATTAGAGAGTGATTTACGAGATGTGATAGATTGATAAAAACTTGATAGGAATGTTGGAACTCTGGCAGTGAGTTTGAGATAGATATATTAGATATTGTTAGTTTTAGATATTTGTGTGTGAGATTGTGATAGGGTAGATTGTGAGTTTGATTGAGAGATAGTGTTTTAGATAGTTGAGGGATTGAGTGTTTGTAGAGAGTTAGGTGGGGGGGTGTGTGTGTGTGTGGTGGGTGTGAGTGGGGGTGTGTGTGGGGGTGTGTACTACTATAGTGAGAGTTAGAGTGAGTGAGAGAGTGTGTGTAGTGAGTGAGAGAGGAGGGGGTGATAGATTGAGATTTGAGAGAGTGAGAGATTTATAGTGTCATAGAGTATGGAGTGTGAGAGTTTGAGAGTAGAGAGTGTGTCTTACATAGTAGGTCTGTGGGTTGGAGAGTGTGTAGTGTTGTTGAGTGTTAGTGTTTGTGTTGGGAGTGAGTGGAGAGCCACTAACTCACAAATCACGCCACATCACACACAACACAAACACTCACTTCTCTGACTCTCACTCACACTCACTCACTACTCTCTATCAAACATTCTCTCTCGAGATCACTCTACTCACTCTCACTCAATCTGTTGAGTTATGAGTGTGATTGTGGTGTGTTTGTGAGTTATTAGAGAGGATGTGTGCTGGGAGTCTGTGTATGACTGACTGTGTAGTGTGAGTATTCTACTCTCTACACTCGCTATCTACAATAATCCACACACACTCACACCACAACTCAATTACTGGGTGTGATTGTGTGATGTTGAGTGAGGTGTGATAGTGTGTTTTTATAGATAGATGTTGAGATTTTGAGATTTATATATATATATATTGATGATATGTTGATTGGTGTGAGAGTGTGTGTGTGTGTTAGTTTGTGTGAGAGTGTGGTGTGTGGTGGGGGGGGGGGGGGGGGGGAGGGGGGGGGGGTTGAGAGAGAGAGAGGTAGTTTGTGTGTGTGAGAGTGTGTGAGTTTGTGTGTTAGTGTGAGTTAGAGTGAGAATTGTGGCTGTTTAAGTGTGTGTGGTGTGAGTTGTGTGTGAGAGAGTGTAGTGTGAGTGTTTGTGATAAGTTTGGGTGGGAGTGTGTTGGGCTGTAGTCTTTGTGAGAGTGTGTGAGAGTGTGTGTGAGAGTGGTGTGTTGTGTGTAGTGAGTTAGAGTGTTTGTGTGTGAGGGAGGTTGTAGAGGGTGTGACGTTTAGTGTCTGTTGTGTTTGAGTAGTTTTTGAGATAGTGTGTGAGAGTGATAGTGTTTGTGAGGGGTGTGAGAGTGGGGTTGGGGGAGGGGTGGTGGGTGGGTGGGAGGGGACTCCACATCACTCCTACTCTCTCACACTCACTACAGACACATACATCACATCACAAATCTCTCTCACTCAAACACACCTCAGTGAGGGGGGGGTAAGATTGAGTGTGGGTGTGAGAGTGTGCGTGAGTGTGAGTCAGAGATGTTAGTCATATCTCAGTGTGCGTGAGTGCGATCGTGGGAGAGTGCGTGCGTGAGTGAGAGTTATATTATTTTGGTTGTGGTTATGGTTATGTTTATTTGTGTTGTACAGTGATGGTTGGGTGAGTGTGAGTGATAGTAGTGTTTATTATAGAGTATGAGATAGAGAGTTGCGGAAGGTGAGAGAGTGATTTAGAGTGAGAGCTGTGTAGACAACCCACACAGAAACACAACACACACATACACACACCACAACACACACATACACACCACCACACCCACCAACCCACAAACAGCCCCACACCCACCCATCAACCCACACACACACACACACCACACATAAATATATATAAATATATATATATAGTATATATATATATTTATTAAATATATATATATATATATATAATATATATAAATATATATATACATATATTGATATAGCATTATATCTATTATCTAATATTATCTATCTATACTTATTTATATATATATCTTAATTTTATATATATATATATTATATATTATATATATATATTATGTATGAATTAGTATATGAATAAACATATATTATATATACATATATATATGTAATATATATATATAATATTTTATTAATATATCTTATATATTATATATATATATATCTATGTATATGGTATACGTATATACAATATACTAGAAATATAATACTTACATATATATAATATATATATATATATATTTATATATATTATATCTATATATTATACTGTGTGTATATATATATATATATATGATATATATATATATATATATATATTTTTTTATATATATAACCATGTTTTTGTATGAATAATATATGAATGTTTATATTATATATATTTTATATATATATATAGATATATATAGATATAGCTATTATAGATACACACACACAAACACACAACAACACCACAAACACCTTATATATATATCTCTTATATATATATATATATTATATATATAATATAATATAATATATATATAAATTTATGTGTGTTGGTTGGGGTGTGTTTTGAGTGTTGTGTGTGTGTGGGGTACTGGTGTGTGTGTGATATATGCATATGGTATTAAATATAGCTATATATCATTATATATATATATATATGTATATATATATATCTATTATATAATATATATATATAGATAATATATGTATATAGTGTGTGTGTGTGTGTGTGTGTGAGTTGTGTGTGCTGTGTGTGTGCTGTGTATATATGCATAATATATAAATATAATATATTTATATATATATATATATATATTATATATATATATATATATTATAATATATCTGTATATCTGTTCTAATATCTATCTTTCTATCTCATCATTTATCTATCTTACTCTCTATTTTGTTATATCTATCTATCTATCTGTCTATTTGTCTATATGTCTGTGTACTTGTCTTTTGTACCTATATCTGTACCTTTGCCCCCCCCCCTCTCCGTTTCATAACTCTACCATAAAGAAAAATGAATATAGATTCTACGAATGTGTACTCGTGTGAGTGTGTTTTTATGTGTGCGTGTGTGTTTGAGTGTGTGTGGTCGTGTATATGTGTGTGTGTGTGTGTGTTTATGTGTGTGTGTGTGTGTTTATGTGTGTGTGTGTGTTTATGTGTGTATGTGTGTTTATATATGTGTGTGTGTGTTTGTATGTGTGTATGTTTATGTGTGTTTGTGTGTGTGTGTACATACATACACACATGTATACAAATACAAGCACACACACACATGTGTTATAGTGTACTAGCACACACGTAGCCTATAAGCAATCTACTGTCATAGATACAGCAAAGTAGATATAACAGAGAGTTTGGTAAAGTTTACACGATGTACCGTCCACTGATAACTTTCGGACCCGACTGCTTTTAGCTTGTCAAAGTTCTTAAATTTCTTGAAAAACAAAAAAGAATCAGACCAGATTGGGTTCCCTTTTCCGTATGTCTTACCATTGATACTCTTCCAAACTGAAGTTCCGGACATGATCATCCCGGGTTTCCTGTAAGTATCGTAATCAGCATTTGAGGACTTCTCTTTCAGTCCCTTAAGGAAAAGTCTACGGAATGTGCTGTTTAATTAAGGACAGGAGACCAGAACACCAGCACAAAAGGGGGAAAACCCTGGGTATCTCTGTGTCCCTATTGATACCAGCTCTCCATGTCGGTTACTGCATGTTGAGAGAGTACTCGTGCAAGCATTTTCGGAATAAGATTGAAAATTGAGTTAGACTAACCAAAGAGATGGAAATTTTGGCTCTAGAAAATGCATGACATGATGGGACTTTGTGTTTATTTTAACGACGATGGTCAAGGGTAAAATGTTAAGCTAAATGTTCTTGTTTGCCCTTCCCAATATACCAAGCCCCAAAAGACGCACTGAGGCAATCGATAGCACCAATGCTGATTTAGGTTGGACAAAGCTGCTGAAGAGGAAAGCAAGGTCTGGACCCGATAAAAAAGGATACCCCCACGTGATAAAGCAAAGCACTGCTGATTTGATGAGTGTTCGGAAGTGACTATTTCAGCGAGGGCAATGATGAGGTAATACTGAGTAGTTAATGATATTGAAAATGGGATGGCTACACTTCGGAGAAACTTGCTGAGTCAGTCACTGTAGTGAAGACAAAGCGGGACTTTTGGTATCGTGTAATAAAAAGGTACAAAGGCTTTGTTAAGTCACTCATTCTCACTTTTGGTGTCACAATTTCCCAGCAGGATGACCATGGTAGATTCTAATTAAGAGCCAACCGATATTACTTCTGCAAAACAACTTAAGTCTCTAGCCTCACCACAGCTTTGGAATAGATGTCAAGAAAGTACTAAAGCCAGACAATTCCCTCTGAAAATCTATATTTCCAGGTCACACAGATTCATATACCTCTCTTCCGAAGCCAGGGATAGTCAATAAGAAAAGGAATAGAATATCCCCGTAAATTTATCAATTTCTCCTCTCTTTGCTCTTGAGGAAATATGAAAAAACAGAAAAGCAAACAGAAAAGCAACCATCACGTCGGAACGGAACGGACACATACGTCACAGTCGTCGACGTCGCAGCAGCTTTTGATCCTGTTTGGTCCAGATAGAATGCCATCTAACGAATGGAAAACCTTTCCGGTCGACGTTTATTACCCTCAAACTACTTTAAAATTAATTTTATGTACAATGTCCCTGAGTGAAGTCAATGGCTGCAGTTCTGTTGAGTGTTTGTATACCACAAGAAAGCGTGCTTGATCAGTTATCATGGAATGTGATGGCATAATTGCCTTGCCACCACTAATTCCGCAAATTAAAGTTACTTTCGCGACAGATAAGACAGGTAATACTCATATCTCAAAAGTAGGAATCCAGGAACACACCTACAACCGAAGTCAGAATAACGGGCAAGATTCTGAACGGGGAACCAACAACTAGAACTCTTGGTATCGAGTTAAGTCGTGACATGTTTCAAGAATATGTCCCAAATTGCAGCAAGGAAGCTGGCAAGTGACAGACACATCTTGCACACTCTGCAAGAAAACTCGTTGATAGAATTATCACTGGAGTGGTTATCTTACCTACTATCAGCTTCCGATTTATAAGGGGAAAACAGAGGTCGTTGACTTGTTGACTATATAATGCAAGATTTTAACTAACCGGCAACTTAACTCCCACTCTAACAGCGCAGGGAGCAAGCAAACTGTCCAAAGCTCACGTAGTACACACCGTCCACCTTCAATGAACAGTAGTAATGCGATCCAACATTACGAGGACAGTTCATAGTTGTTGTGATGAATTATAGGTTCATTATGGTCAATTTTCTTTATGAGGATGAAATACAAACTTTCATTTCTCCAGAGATTATGCAAGCAGATGGTTTGACAAGAGGAGCTACGTTGACTCAGAGAGCTGCACTAGTCATAATCAAGGATTAGTATATGGTTGTTGAAAGACCATATGTGGATTGCTCATTAATGTTATGACACTCTGGTCATTTTTCAAGTTCTCAGCGCTTGCTTTACCTCCCATGTCACGCTGACACATTACCCGTTTCTTAAATAAAGTATTTGTCAACATATTATGAAGCTAGAGAACTCAACTATGTTTCTCATTATTGAAAAAAAAGGAGGATAACCAAGAAAAAAATGGAGCAGAATGTAAGAAGGAGTGATAGAAAGGAAAGATGAAAATGAGATAGGTGTTTAAGGGGAATGGAGAGGAGGAAGGCAAGGAGGGTGAAAAAAGTAAAGATAGATAGGAAAGGTACATACTCGCGCGCGCCCGCGCGCGTATGTGTATGTATATATATGTGTGTATGTGTGTGTATGTGTGTATGTATGTATATGTGTGGATATACATACACACTAACAACACTCACTACCACACACCCCCAAACAACACCAACAACACACAACACACAACACATAAATAAGTATCATATATATATATATATATATATTTATATATATATATCATATATAATATATATATATATATTGATATATATATAGTACATAGACATAGGAGAGTGTGTGTGTATGTGTGTGTGTGTGAGGCAGGAGAGAGAGAGAAGAGAGGAGCGGGAGATGAAGAGAGGATAGGATGAGAGAGAGATGGAGGATAGGAGAGAAGAGAGAGAGATGAGAGGATATAGTTGTGAGAGAGAGAGAGAGAGAGAGAGAGAGAGAGAGAGAGATAGCGTTAAAGGGAGAACGAGAAGCCTCGTGTGTGAGGAAGGTGACATCATGGTAAGTCCAAAAGCTACAAAACAACAAAGTAACACTGATGCTGCTTCGGGATTTCTGGAATCTTCAATGATTTTTTTTTTCTTCGTTAAGTTTTCAGTAAAGAAAGTATTTAGTGCAGTGTTTATATGTATTAATTTCCTTATATTCTATATACTATTGTTTTCCTCATGAACATTGCTGTTGTTAGTGTTATAGTCTTCTATATTATTGTTATTACAACCATTTATTATTGTAATCATTAGCATCAAATTCATCATCATTATCATTCATATTACTTATTATCATTACTATCATTATTGTTATCATCGTCACCACCATTATTACGATAATCATTCTCATAATAATTATAATTGCTATCGTTATTAATTTTTCTATCTATAGGTCAGCACAATAGTCCACAAATGTCTCATTTATACTGCCATTGTTCAATGGCGAGCTTAATAGTTGGCGATGACGCTATTTTCGCATTATTTTTGGGTTACTTGACATTTTGAGTCTGAATTCCTTTATTTCATACACTTATCATCATTATATTTATTGTTGCCAATATCATCATCACCACCATTATTCTGCTATCATTCCATCATCATCATTACTATAACTACTGCTATTATCATATCAAGGGACACTTATTGCTCATATTGCAGGTGTCAGGAAGGGCATCCGGTCATAGGAATCTTCTTTGAATAACATCCTGGAGGTACAAACATGTACGCGCGCGCGCGTGTGTGTGTACATACGTACATACATACATACATACATATATATATATATATATATATATATATATATATATATATATATACATATATATACACGTACATATATATATACTTTATATATATATATATATATAAGGGATATATTTGATATATATAGGTGATATATCTATATATATAGTATATCTATATATAAACACAACTGTGTACATTATATATATATATTATATATATATTAATTTATATCTTATTTATATATATATCTATATATATACATATATGTATATATTTATCTATATATATATA
>NW_028234405.1:38226978-38239478 GCF_977035675.1 Penaeus japonicus
TGACCCTAACGGTGTACTACATTAAGGGTTAGTAGCATAGTATCATTTTTCCCCCTCGACCCCCTGTTACGGAATCTCTGATCATGATATCCCGGCGCCTACGGAGGGGGCACAGACCCCCCTCGCCGCCTCGAGCTCTCTAACACGCACGCACGGCCCCGCCCCCTGACTCTGATTGGTCTGGGGCGCGCTGCTCCCCCGAGGCCTGGCAGGGGGCGGCGCACAGGCTAATTCCGCGTCCACCCACCGATACTGATTGGCTGTCTCGACTGGCATTCCAGAGGTGATTGGTCATCACAAATTTGAAAAAGGAGAAGGCATAATGTGATTGGTTGTCTCCCCGCTGCGTGAACTACGTGTTGACAAGACCGGAAAGATGGACGTCGGGTCTAGGTGTTGAGTGAAGGTTGTTGTGTAGAGGAAGGGAGTGTGTGTTGCTTGTACTCCTGGCACCTCCCGCCAACGCCACGTGTTCTACACCGCCCCTTCGCCAGCATCAATACCTCGCGCCCACGCCCGCCCATATCCTCTGCAAGAACGGCCCTACCAGAAGTCCCAGTGTTCTACTAATTCGCTTGTGTAAGAGCCTCCCTCACCCCCACCCCTGTCCAAGCCCGACCCATCAGCGAAGTCGTCCGCCCACGCAGGTCGGGAGCGCCGCCCCATTCTCGCCCTCCGCCCACCGCAGAGTTTAACTAGGAGTCTCCCGGCCTCGCCATGGACAACCGTTGTCGCAGCGCCATGGCCTCCACCACCGCCTCCCCCGCTCTCTCGCCTTGCCACAGGCCGAAGGAGGGCTTCGATAGGCCTTCGAAGGACATTGGCACTCTATACTACACAGGTAAGTTCGCTCATGTTCAACTAACTCTACGGTGTCGTGCGCCCTGCAGTGGTCTTCCAGACTTGGGTCTTAGATCTTGGGCGCTGAGGTCTGTGGCCGACATGTGTGTGTATGATCGTGGTCATGCAACTGTCTTAGTGATGACTATTTGCATGGCCGGGGAGTTTGATTATAGATGATTCTGTGTATGTATCTGTATACTATGTATAATGCAACTTAGACACTTATCCATTTATATACATACATAGCTACACTTATATATATATACATATATATACATCATATGTACATAAACAATAATACCAAAGTTGTATATGTTTATATATATATATATATTTATTATATATTATATATATATATATATTTATATATATATATATACATATGTGTGTTCGCATGTGTGTGTGTGATGTGTGTGTGTTGTGTGTGTGTGTGTGTAGCCGCGCCACATCGTGTGTATGTGTTGTGTGTTGTGTGTGTGTGACCGTTGGTGTGTGTGTGTTTCTGGTTTGTGTGTGTTAGTGTGTGCAAGTGTGTGCTTTATTTATAAAAGTATATAGCACAACGGCCATGATACAAGCATACAATGCTGTTATGTAAGATTAAATGTATATATATAGTTAGTTAATATATATACTATATATATCAATATATATATATTATATATCAATATCAATATATCATATGTAGATAAATTATACAACACACACACGCACACACACACACAAACATAGATATATATATATAGATATATATATATATATGATATATATATATTATATATAGAGTGATGTATAATATGTATTTTATATATGTCTATATATGTAAACTGATCTATATATACATTACTTATTTATATATTGATACTATTTATAATATATAGTGTATATATATATATGTATGTATGTATTTATGTAGTATAATATGTATCACATATCTATATAACAAAAACACACACTTATATTATATATATATTATAATAGATAGATATATATATATATAGATATGATTATTATATGTATATGATATATATATATATTATTTATATATATATTTATATATATAGCATTTATATTACTTCTTTAGACTGTTATTACAGATGTTATGTGTGTGTGTGTGTGTGTCTGTGTGTGCCTGTCTATGTCTGTGTGTGCATGTGTGTGTGTTTGTGTCTGTGTGTGTGTGTGTGAATATGTATGCACTCAAACACACACACACACTTACACGTACAGTCTGTTGTGTGCACGCGTGTATCTAAGTCTTTTCAGTTTCACGTTAGGAACAAGATTAGGTCAAATTATATCTCTCTCACAATGGGAAAAGAAAACATTTTTCATTGTATTAGGATAGGTAGAGCTCTAATATGCATATATATATTTATAAATAAATATATATATATATTATATTATAGTATATTAGATAATATTTGTACATATATATATATATATAATTTCATATATCTACATATATATATATATATATAAATATATATATATTCAATATATATATATAATTTAATATATATATATATAGATATATATATATATTTATTAACTGTATAATTTTATATATATATAGATATATATATATATATATAATATAATTTTACTGTATTATATAAATATAGATATATTATATATATATAATATATATATATATATATTATATATTTAATGCATAGTATTTATAAATATAAATATATATATATATATAATAATATATATATATATATATATATACTGTAATATTTATAGATTAACATCATATATAAATATATAGAGATATATATATATATTATACTATATATTATATATCATATATTTTGTATAATACATGATATATATATATAAATATATATAGATATATATATATTTAAATATATATATATAGTACACATATAATATATATATATATAAATATATATATATATTTATATATATATACTGTAGATATTTATATATATATATATATATATATATATATATATATCTGTATATATAATATATATTCATATATTTGTATATATACATGTAATATATATATATATTTATATATATATATTAGTATATATATATATATATATATATATAAAATATATGTATTATATATAGATATAAATGTATATATATATACAATATACAATATATAGATATATATATATATATATAGTATATATATAAAATATATAATATATATATATATCCACGACACACACACACACATAACACACACTTACATACACATACACACACACACACACCATACATATATTTATAATAGATTTATATATATATTTTTTAATATATATATATATATACACACAAACATATATATATATAAATATACATATATATATATTAAGAGATATATATATAGATATATATATATATATATAATATATAAATAAATATGAAGAGGGAAAGAGAGAAAGGGTGAGAGAGAGAGAGGAGTGGGAGGAGAGAGAAGAGTGAAGAAAAGAAAATTAAATTAAAATACAAAAACAACCCCAAACCAAAACACACCACACCAAACCAAACACCAACAAAAACACACACACAAACTAACAACAAACTACCACCCCCCCACACCCACAACCACCCACCCCCACCCACACCCACACCCACCACCAACCCCTAAAAAATTAATAACAAAACTTTTAAAAATTTAAAAATAAATAAATAAAAATAAAAAATAAATAAATAAATAAATTAAAAAAAAAAATAAATAAAAAATTAAAAATTTTAAAAAAAATATAATCTATAATATATAAACAAATAAATATAAAAAATAAATAAACCCCACCACACACACATATAAAAATAAATAAACAAACAATTATTTAAATAAATTAAAAAAATATATAAATAAAAATTATTACACATTTTTAAAATTATTTTATTTAATTTTTATAACCCTAAAACTTTTAATAACATACCCCACACCCAATAATAACATACCCAAATATAAAATAATAAAAAATAAATAATATAAAATATATATTCACAATATATATATATATATATATAAAAGTGTGGTGGTGAGTTGTGTGGTTGAAAGAACCCCCCCACACACCAACACACCCAAACATCCCACAACACCATAAAAATTTTAAAATATAAAAAAATATATAAATAATAAAATATATTAATATAAAAAAATATATATATAAATATAAAATATAAAAATATAAATATATATAAAAAAAATAAAAAAAATATATAATAATACACAAACCCAAACACCACAACACACCCACACACACCACCCCCCCAACCCCCAATATATTTATATTAAAAAATAAAAAATATATAAAAAAAATAAAATAAATAAAATATAATAAAAAAAATATATATAAAAATATATAAAACATAATATATATGTATATATAAATAAAAAATATAAATATATATATGTAAAAATATAAAAATATAATATATATATAACATAATTTTATCTACCCTTATATATATATATATATATCTATATATATATATGATAATATAATAATGTTATATATATAAATGGGTATATATATATATAAATATATTAAAAAAAAAAAAAAATAAAATAAAATTATAAATATATATTTATAATAAAAATATATTATATATATAACCCTATTATAACATAAATATAAATATATATAAATATATAAATATAAATATATAATGAAAAAATATAATAATATAAAAATATATATATAAATTAAAACATAAACACCACACACACATACCCACACACACACAACCACACACACACAGCCACACACACTTATATATAATATAATATAAAATATAAAAATATAAATATATATCTTTTAAAATAAATTTAATAAAAAAAAAAATATAATTATGTATTATATAAATATAAATTATATCTTTAAATATAAAATATATAAAATAAAAAATAAAATATATAATAAAATATTTATATATATAACCAAAATAAAAATATATATATATAAAAATATAATATTAAATATAAATATTATACATATACAATATTATCCCTAATATATATTTATCTATTATTATTATCATATTTATATAAAATAAATAAAAAAATAAATATATTAAAAAAAAATAATTTTATAATATAAATTATATATAACAAATAAATATAACAAATAATATATAAATAATATAATATAAAAATATATATATATATATGGTGGGGGTGATTTTGTGTGGGTGTGAGTGTGTGTTGGTGAATATGTAATAAACAAACAACAATTATATATAAAAATAAAATTATATTAATAAATATAATATATACCACCAACAACAACAACAACCCCCACACACACCCACACACCCACACCCACACACACCCACCCCACCCCCAACACACCCACATATATATAAATATATATATATAACATTATAATATATATAATAATAATATATATATAAATATATATATAAAAACAACCACCACATAAAATTATATCTTTAAAAATTTATATAAAATAAAAAAAATATATAACAACACACACACCCCCACCCACCCCCCACCCACCCAACACCCACCCACACCCACAACAAAAAAAATTAAAATTAAATATTAACAATACAATACAATAAATAAAAATTATAAAAAAAAAATAAATAAAAAAATAAAAAAAAACCCTCCACACCACACCAAAACAAACAATAATAAACAAAATAAATAAAAATAAATAATATAAAAAAAAAAAAAAATATTAAAATAAAAATATATATATTACACCCACACACTTTTTTTTTTGTGGTGTCTGTGTGTTGGGTGTTTTATACTCCCCAACAAAACCCTTATATATATATTTAATTAATAATTATATAAGCAAAATAACACAACCTCACACTAATTACAAATCATTCGCACACTGAGTATCCCATCACCAATCAGGTTTGCCATTTTTGCAGATCACTACGCCAGATACAGATCGCTCTAGAAGCGAAGATAAAATAACGCTGCCCCATGTTGGCAGATCGAAAAATTTTTGGAAAAAAACTAAACCTCCCCATTAAAGAATGAAATAAACAAAGTTTTATGAAAAAGATTAATTTTTTAAAGTAAATTTTGTTAATTTTTTTAATTTGAGGTTCTTTGGTTATGTTCCCTTGGCCACCCTTTTTTTAAAAGGGAATTGAGAAAAAATCACTTTAATTTTCCCAGGGAAAAAAAAAAAAAAAACCCCAAAAATTTTTTTTTGGTCCAAATAATCTTAAAAGCCCCCAAATTTTAAAACCGTCCCGGCCCAAAACCCCCAACCCCCCCTCCCCCCACTTAAACCCCCCTTTTGGGGAGGGAAGGGAGGGGGGAGGGGGGAGAAAGGGAAGGGAAGGGAGGGGGGAGGGAGGAAAGGGAGGGGGGAGAAAGAGAGAGAGAAAAAGGGGAAATAGAAAAGAGAGAAAAAGAGAGAAAAAGAGGGGGGAGAGGGAAAAAAGGGGGGAGGAAAAAAGGGGGGGAAAAAGTGGGGGAGAAAAGAGGAAGAAACAAAGAAAAAGGAAAAAAAGAGGGGGGAAAAGAAGGGGGGGAAGGGGGGGGAGGAAGGGGGGGAAAATAAAGAGAAAAAAAGAAAGGAGAAAAAAGAGGGAGAGAGGGAGAGAAGGGGGGAGGGGAGAAGGTGGAGGAAGGGGGGAGGAAGGGGGAGGGGGGAGGAAAAAAAGAGAGAGAGAGAGAAGAGAGAATGAAAAGGGAGAAGGAGAGATTTTATAAACCCAAAATAACTTAGTTTTCGACGAAAATTTTTATTGGTTTTTTTACCTAATTGGGGGGGTTACGCAAAAGTTCATTTATTATATAACAAATTTAAATTCCCCGAAATGCCCTGTGTGTGATTCAAATAAAAAAAATATATAATTTTAAATAATAAATAAATATATTATAAATTTAAATCTATTATTAATCTTTTAATATTTTAAATCCCATCCTCTCTCCCTCTCTTTCTCCTTTTCTCTCCCCTTCCCCCCCCCCCCCCCTCCCCCCCCCCCTTTTTTTTTTTTATTTTCTTTCTTTTTTTTTTTTTTTTTTTTTTTTTTTTTTAAAAAAAATGTATAGAAAACTTTTTAAAAAATAAATGGAAACCTTTTTTTTTTTTTTAAACCCCCCGAACGAAAAAAAAAACAAAAACTTTTTTTTCCCCCTCTTTCCTTTTGGTTTTCCCCTGCTTTCCCACCCCCTTTGCAACAACCCCCACCCCCTCTCTCTCCCCCTCTCTCTTTTCCACCCCCCCAATTTTTTTTTTTTGTTTTATTCCTTTCCCCTTCCCCCCTTTTTTTTAAAAATCTCCCCCATTTTTTTTTCCCCTTCCTTTTTTTTCCATCCCCTTCTTCCCCTCCCCTTTCTCTCTCTTGTCTCCTTTTCCCCTCCCCCTCTCCCCTCTCTCATTTTCTCTCCCTTTTCCCCCCTCCCCTTTTCCCCCCTCCTCCCCCTCCTTCCTTTTTCCCCTCCCTTTTTTTTCTCTTTTTTTCTCTTCCCCGGGGAGGGGGGGTTTTAAAACGTTTAAAACCCCTTATAAATAAAGGAACTGAATTGAACGAAAAAAAAAAAAAAAAACTTGCCCCGCTTCTGCCTTTGTCTCTGCTTCCCACTCTTTCATCACCCCACCCTCTCTCACTCTCTCTCTCTGTCACTCTTTACTTTGTGTTAGTGTGTGAGTGTCCTTTCTCTGTCTTTTTTTCATATCTCTATGTTTGCTTCTCTACTGTCTCTGTCTTTCCCTCCCTTTCTTTCTTCCTCTCTCTCTCTCTCTCTATCTATCTGCCCCTTCTCCCCGTCTCTCTTCTCTCCCCTCCTCCTATCTTCCCTCTTCTCTTCCTCTTCTCTCTCTCTCTCTCTCCTTTACCTCTCTCTCCTCTCTCTCTCTCCTCTCTGCTCTCTCTTTTCCCCCTCTTCCCCCTCTCTCCCCTCCTCCCCTCTCCTCTCTCTCCTTTTCTCCCCTCCCCTCCCCTCTCTCTCTCTTTTCTTTTTCTCTCTCCCCCCCCTCTCTCTTTCGTGTTCACTTTACTTTAAAAAAAAAAAGGAGATACACAATTATGAAAAAATCTAATCATTAAAAAGATGTAATTTCCACTTATGCATGAGACGAAACATAGAATTTAGTGTTTTAAGCCAGTGTTTCTTTGTACAAAAAATATTTATAGCATTTAGACACCTTTCTTCAAAGAGACTGTCATCTTTTCCCTTTTTCCTTATATGAAAATTTAATTTTAACTTTCCCTTTTATCAAAAAAAGGAAACGTCCTAGAAAAACAATTATTAAAAGGAGAACAAAGTCTTTAAATTAATATCAACAGTAGCCGACAAGGCAAAATGAATCACCCCCTTGGGTTGATTTAGGGGACGCAGGGGAAAAGCCACACCCGCCACCCTTTTGTGAGATTCGCGACCAGGTTGGGGGGATTTCGTTTATAAACCCCAGACTAAAAATCGCTTTCTTTGTTCGGGCTTCAAAAAACTACAGATTGGGGATTAAAAACAGTGATGAATGTAAACAACGTCCTTTATCTCGTGGGGAAATTTTTTAAAATGGGAAACCCTTGTTTATGAAGGGGTTTTGTTGGGGAAGGTGAGTCCGTAAGGGGGGGGAGGCCCCTGTTGTGTATCACTTCGTGTGGGCGGTTGGGGGAGGGGGGGGTTTGGGGAGGAGGGACGTTTTTTAAATTAAAAGTAAGGTTTTGAGAGATGCAAATAGGCCTATGAAAAATCAAATTATTTTTTTTCATTAGGGACAGGGCCTTACCAAATTAAAAAATTCTTTTTTGACCGAAAAGAGAGGGAAAATTTTTTTTTCGTTTATGGAAGCAACTAAATATATATGCATAAAAAAAAAATGCAGCAAAAATTTGCACCCAACAAACATTAATATATAAAACAGATATTTAAAAGGAACTATTTATCTAACTAACTGTACATACAAATTTATATGTACGCAAAACAACCCACACACACACACACACACACACACACAAACACAAACAAACACCCACACACCCACCCACACCCACACACACACACACACACACACACAACCCCACATATATTATAATAAATATATGAAAAAACCCCAAAATTAAATTTTAATTAAAAAAAACCTCCCCACTGATTTTACTTAAAAAAATTTAGTGTTAGGAAGCCAGCACCTGAACTTCCTGCTCCCCCTGTAAAACCCCTTTTTCCCAAAATTTTATATATATATATAAAAATATAAATAATATATAAAATATAAAATATTTATAAAATAAATATATATATAAAAATTTTATATAAAAAATTAAAAAATGGTTTGTTTGGGTTACAGCTGTTTTGCTAGCCGGAACCCCCCGGCCGGGAAAATGCCAAGGAGCCCTACATGAGCAAAGGGGAGGCCCTTTGGGCAGTCCAAAGGAACACAGACTGAGAAGAACAGGCAGTGGGTCGAGCAGCTGGGCTCACAGTTCTGACCCTTTTTGGGGCGTCATAAAAACGTAACGAGAAAACTTTTAAAAACTTCTTCACCCGCTTACATATATATTCGTTTATATAAATTAAATTATAAAAAAATATCAATTTATATATTTATTAATATAAATAAAATAATGGATATATAAATAAATATAGAAAAATATAAAAAATATATATGTTAAATTTTAAAAATAATTTATAATTTTATATATATACAACATAATTTTATATATATATTATAAAAAAATAATAAATATATTAAATATATTTTATATAATTAATATTATTATTTTATATTTTAAATAAATATATATAAAATTTATATAAAATTTTTATATATATATTAAATATTTTAAATATATAAAAATATAAAATATATATATATAATATATATAAAATTAATAATTTTTAAATTTTTCATATTTTATAACCCCTTAAAAATATATATATATATGTTTGTGTGTGTGTTTTGTGTGTGTGTGCGTGTGTTGTTTAAAAAAATTTTAAAAAAGAACAGTGTAGATAACAAACAAAACAAGGATGAAAAAAAAAACCTTTAAAACGAGAGAAGTGCAAAACATTTGTCAGGACAGAGAAACCCCCCAACAGGGCCCTTTTTGAGAAAAGGGGTTTAAAAAGGGAACCCCAAGTGACAGTGCGGGAAATCAAAAAGCCCTTTTAAAAAACCCCTTTCCCACACCGCAACTGATTGGGAAATTTCAAAGGGCCCCCGGGTGACGCAACCCCGCTAATAAAAAAACGCTCCCCCCCCTTTAAAGGTTTCGTTGGGGGCGAAGGCTCGAGGGCTTTCGTAGCGGGGGGGACCGGCCCTGCTCGCGCTTGCCTTTGCGTCTCCCCCCGGGCTTTGGATAAGTTGAAGATTTTTTTAAATTCAAATTTTGTACATCAAAAATAAATACAAAAATATATAATAGATATATATATATATATATATATATAGATAATGTATATAATATATATATAGATATATAGAATGAATAACTAAAACATGCATTTATATATACATATATTTATATATATATATATAATATCTATAATATATCTATGTGTGTAAAATATATATATATATATATATATATATATATTATATACTATCTATATATAAATATATATCTATATATAGACACACACACACACACACACACACACATATATATATATCATTATAAATAGATATATAAATATATATATATATATATATATATATAGTATATATATATATATTATATATAATATATATATATAAATATATTAAATTTTATATTAGTATATAATATATATATATATATATATACACACACACGCACAGACACACACATACACACTACGGCATGCACACACACACACACACCACACACACACACACACACACACACACAAAATTTCTATATATATAATAGATATATAGATATAAATATATAGATATATAATATATGAAGAATATACATATATACATGCATATATATATACTTACATATATATTTATAGTATATATGGGTAATATAATATATATATATATATAAATATATATATATATAGATATATATTAATATATACTTATATAATATATCTATAACACTCACACACACACACACACACACACACAACACACACATATTATATAATTTATAGAATATCTATATATATATATATAATATATATATATATATATAATATATATATGTATATAGTAATAATATATATTTATAATATTTAATATATATATATATATATTATATATATATATATGTAATTAAATAGTATATTCATATATGTGATATATCATATAAATATATATTATTATATATAATATATATATTGATATATATATATTTGTATATATATATGTATATATATTTATACATATATATATATATATTTATATATATATAGTATATTATATATATAATATAATATATTTATATATATATATATATGTATTTATACATATATATATAATATAATAGATATATATATATATATATAATATATATATATATATTAAATAATATATATATATATATATATAAAAATATAATACATATGTATACCGCATATATTATATATGTATATTTATATATCATATATATATATATATATATATAGTATATATATATACATATATACTCTATATCTCCATATACACATATACATATATATATTATATATTTTTATAAAAATACTACATATATATATAGTATATATATATATATATATATACATAATATAAAAATATGCATATATAGACATATATATACACAAACACACACGACACACACAACACATCCACACACACACCCACACACCCACACACTCACACACATATATATATAAATATAGATAATATATATATAAATATATTATACTTATAATATATATATATATATTTGTATATATAATATATATATATTTTTATATATAAATATTATATAATATATATAATATCTATTGATATATATATATATATATATATATAAATATATATGTAGAAATATATATATATATATATATATATATATATATGAATTATATATTATATATACCACACTCAAATATTTTAAAATAGATATATATATATATATAAATATATAAATATATATATATATATATATATATATATATAATATAATATATATATATATATATATATGTATGTATACATTCATACAATGTATATATGTATATATTCATGCAAATACACACATATACTACAAACATTTGTGTGGTGTGGTTTGTGGTGTGTGTGTGTGTGTGTTGATATATATATAAATATATATATATATATATATATACATAATATATATATACTAATATATGATATAATATATATATACATACATATGCATATATATATATACACACACGTGTGTGTGTATGTGTGCGCGTGTGTATACTCACGCAAAAAGAACCACTTCATTACTCATATATCTTCCCCAATTAAGAATGTAGATAAGCAAATAACAAACGATCACACATAATTACAAATCAGTCGGCACACTGAGTAGCCAATCACCAATCAGGTTGCCATTATGCTGATCACTTCGCCAGATAAGATCGCTCAGTTGCGGAAGATAGAAATAACGCTGCCCCATGTTGGTTCAGATCGATATATTTAGGAAAAGACTGAAACATCACATTACGAATGAAATAAAGCAGTTGATGTAATAGATTATTATTAAAGTAATCTGTTATTCTTATTTTGAGGTATCTT
>NW_028234405.1:38244478-38256978 GCF_977035675.1 Penaeus japonicus
ACCTTTTTTTATGTAGAACACAAATTCAAGGAAGCACCAAAAGGGGGAAATGGAAATAAGATAAAGTGACAGAAGAAAAAAACATATCTATATTATGTTTTTCTTCTCCTTCTGGATTTATGATTTAGGATTTATTAAAAAGCCTTGTAATGATTATTTGAAGATGACCCCAACTATATGGTCCATTTATATCCGGCCAAACGTAACCCTCACCATTAACTGGAAGCCACTGAGAGTTATGTTAACATTACGTGCTTAGTAAGGTCAATCACAACTGAATAGGTCACTGTGACAATCACTGTCAAGAGAGAGGTCACTTATGTCACTGAATTATATGGCACTCAGGCTGTGGCCAATGGCCGCTCTCCCTAGTAACGGGGCAGAATGGGTGTTACTAATTTCCAGTGTGACAGTTAGCGACATAATCGACAGACCGTCTCCTACGACATGTGGCACTGCGCAGTCCACACAGGGTGCCAAGCGGTGATACAGAACAGGGCTCCCACGGTGCCCGGTTAGGCTAATTGACTTGACCTTTAACCTCCTCCATGCTGAATCTGGGGCATGGAAGTGCTTCGATTATGTTTATCAAGTAAAATTAAAACGTTTTATTGAACTTTCTCTCGTTGTCTTTCTATCTGAGTTTCTCTTCTTTTTGGCTCCTGTCATGGCATTCTGTTTGTCCAGTCGCCTCCGCTGCTGTGCTTCTTTCATACTGTTATAATTTTTCTCGTTGATCGACTTTCCCTTTCTTTCATAATTCCTCGTTTCCTCACTAGTAATCTTTCCTTTTTCGGTTCCCTTTGATTTTCTATTCTTGTTTCTTCTAAGTCTCTTTTTTCCTTCTCTCCATTTGCATTCCTTTCCCTACTTTCCCCGGATTGCGTTTATTTCCTTCCTTCCTTCCTTAATTTCACGTTCTTCCTTTTATTTTGTTATTGTTAACTAGTAACTCCTCTCTTCTTTATATTTTCTATCTTTCAAAATCTTACAAATGCCGAGAATAACTCGCAAGCGGTCTTCCTATTTCTTTGTTATCATTTTACTAGTAATTCTCCTCTTTGTATTTTCTGCATCTCAAAATCTTGCAGAGGTTTAGAACAACTCGCAAAAGGCAATATTCTTGCAGAAACTTTGGAAGGACAATCATCGTTTCACTATATTTTCTTTGCCACATGATCTCTAATCTCCTTTTGTTATATTTAAAATTCTGATTCCGTTTTTAATTGATTAGTCTTAATGATCAACCAATAAATTTTCAGATCACCTGGCTAATTACGGGAAAAAAAACAATAGATTTACCTAATTAAGATCCTAAATTATTTCTACGTTTTTATTGGTTGAACTAAATCAAATTATCACCAGGCTTGATCCTATCGTTTGACTGGAACTATTCTTGCAAGATTTGAAAAAAAAAATGAAAGAAAAAGAAAAAAAGACAAGGAATTTCGAAATAAAAGGAGAGCATTCCAGAACTTGTAGCGGAGTGAGTCCTTAAAGTTTATTTCCTTTTTGCAACGCCAGAGAAATTTGTTAATTAGCAGTGTTTTCTTGTTGCAAGAACTTGAGTTATGGCGAAGCATTAGGTACAAAAGAAAAACAAAAAAACACCGTTCCTTTTTTTTTAATATCTTTTTTGATAGAAAGTGCAACATTTGGAGCAGAATTCGAAAATCTTGGGTCCATGTTCAGTTTTCATTTTCGTGTTTTGAATAAGTGAATATGCATGAACACTGGTGTTATTGTTTTTTATGCTGATATTGGTGTCGGTGGGTGTCATGTATATTTGTGAGCATAGATATTTGCACGCGTGTACACGTATATATGTGTGTGTGTGTGTGTGTGTGTGTGTGTGTGTGTGTGTGTGTTTGTGTGTGTGTGTGTTTGTGTGTGTGTGTGTGTGTGTGTGTTTGTGCGTGTGTGTGTTTGTATGTGTGTGTGTGTGTGTGTGTATGTGTGTGTGTGTGTGCATGTGGGTGTGTATGCTCTCCTACCCCTGTGTGCATGTGCGTGTGTCTGTCTATATATGTGACTATATGTGCGTGTACGTATTTCCACACCCTTTGACCAAGCGCTCTCCCATCGCCCATAACTTCCACTATAAACAGCAACGTTGAACTACAAAGGCGCGACACGCCCCTTCCTCCGAGCACAAGCGATCTGTTCCAGACGTCAATCCATTTTCCGCTCTGAGACAATATTTCCCCGATCTTCTCTCCTCTCTCTCTCTTCCTCCCCTCACTCTCGCTCCCCTCTCTCGCCCTTCGAAGGATATGAGGTGATAGATTATTGATATTGGGGTTTAGATTCTATCATGTTATATACATCTATCGATCTGAGAGAGATGAGGGGAGGAGGGGGAGGGTGGGTATGGGTGTAAGGGGGGGGTGTGGAAGGGTGATTTTGTGGGGTCATTCTGTGGGGTCATTCTGTGGGGTCATTCTGTGGGGTCATTCTATGGGTCATTCAGTGGGGTCATTTGCAACATTTCGACAATGACACGTTTTTGACTACCTATTGAAATAAAAAAGCATCCAGGACGAAATGAAGCAACAGAGAAAGGGGCATTGGACCAAGCCATTAATTAAAGTGAATGTAACTGAGCCGAGTAAAGAGGTTAGGTCAATTTCCCTTGGTCTCGTCTAGACAAGGATAGCTAATCTATTTTCTCTTCTTCTTCTTCTTCTTCTTCACTTTCTTTCATTATTCACCTTCCTGTTTCTTTATCTCGTCCTTTTCTTTTCATCTCCTCTCTTTCTCTGTTTCTTCTTGTTCTATCTCTTCTTCTCTTCTGATTTTTTTTCTTCTCCTCCTCTGCTTCTTCTTCTTTTCCTCTTCCTACTTTCATGGGCCTCCTCCCCCCCCCCCACCTCCCCCTGCTTTTCTATTTCGCCTCCTTCTTCTCTCCCTCTTCTCGTGCGTTTTCCTTCTCCTCTCTTTCTTCGCCTTCTTTATATGCTCATTCATCTTATCTCTCTCTTTCTCTTGTTTCGTTACCTGTTCCTCTTTTCCCTCTCCTCCTCTTCTCCTCTCCTCTTCTCCCTCTCCTCTTCCCCCTTCTCCTTCTACTCTTCTACCACTTCCTTCGCCTCCTTCTTCTCCTTCTATCCTTCCCCTCCTCCTCCAGCATCACCTCCACCTTCTCCTCCTCCTTCCCCCCCCTCTTCCTCCCCAACTTTCGCCCACCTCCTGTCCTATTCCATCTCCTCCTCCCCCCCTCCCCCACTGCCTCTTCCACCCCCCACCGGAAACTTTTTATCACACAAACTTTCCTGATACATCTAGACTGCGGGAAGAGCCGGCCATATTGAATTTATTTGCGCTTGATGTTGTTTTGAAAAGTTTCCCCTGAAAAGAAAGAAAGAAAGAAAGAAAGAAAGAAAGAAAATAGGCGTCGACTGCTAATTGGATTAAAAAGAGAGAGAAAGAGAGAAAGAAAAGAAAAAGTAAAAGAAAAACACAGATCTAAGATTGGATTAAGATAGTCTGGCTGATTAATGAGCTGCTAATGATATGATATGGAATGAATTATCTTCTTCCTGGTCCTTCTTCGTATATTTTTTTTAGAATATATATTTTTTTCATCTTGATCTAACTTCTCTCACTATTTTTCTCACTTTGTCTCTTCCCTTTTTTATTATCCATCTAATTCTTTAACGTCTGTTATATATGTATTTTTTTCTCTAATCTTTTTAAATCCATATTTCTTATATTCTTTTATCATGACCATTTTGTTATCATTTACATATTTACAGGGCACATTTACAGGGAACCATAACCATTTTTTCGCCGATTTATAACTATACAAAGGAATAAATATCATGTGATAAAGAGGGGAATAAGGATACAATAGGTATCGATAATTAGAATAAATTTATTTATACATATATATATATATATATATATATATATATATATATATATATATATATATTTATAATATACATATATATACAAAATGCATATAATATATAATAATATATATTTTTTTTAATATATATATAATAATATCATACATAAACCTCACATCACCTCACCTTCTCCTCCTCCCCTTCCTCCTCTCCCCCCCCCCTCTTCCTCCCCAACTTTCGCCCACCTCCTGTCCTATTCCATCTCCTCCTCCCCCCCTCCCCCACTCCCTCTTCCACCCCCCACCGGAAACTTTTTATCACACAAACTTTCCTGATACATCTAGACTGCGGGAAGAGCCGGCCATATTGAATTTCTTTGCGCTTGATGTTCTTTTGAAAAGTTTCCCCTGAAAAGAAAGAAAGAAAGAAAGGAAGAAAGAAAGAAAGAAAATAGGCGTCGACTGCTAATTGGATTAAAAAGAGAGAGAAAGAGAGAAAGAAAAAAAAGAGGAAAAGAAAAACACAGAGCTAAGATTGGATTAATGATTAATGAACTGCTAATGATATGATATGGAATGAATTATCTTCTTCCTGGTCCTTCTTCGTATATATTTTTTTAGAATATATATTTTTTTCATCTTGATCTAACTTCTCTCACTATTTTTCTCACTTTATCTCTTCCCTTTTTATTATCCATCTAATTCTTTAACGTCTGTTATATATTTTTTTTTCTTTAATCTTTTTAAATCCATATTTCTTTTATTCTTTTATCATGGCCCTTTTTATCATTTACATATTTACAGGGCAAATTTACAGGGCACCATAACCATTGTTTCGCCGATTAATAACTATACAAAGGAATAAATAGCATGCGATAAAGAAGGGAATAAGGATACAACAGGTATCGATAATTAGAAATATATATATATATACATATATATATATATATATATATGTATATATATATATATATATATATATATTTATATATATATATATATACATATGCATATATATATATATATAAATATATATATATATATATATTATATACATACATAAACGCACACAACACATGATATACAAATACATATACATATATATATATACTATATATATATATATATATATATATATATATATATATATATATGTATATATATGTATGAATATATGTATATATATATATATATATATATATATATATATATATATATATATTTGTAATATATATATGTATATATATATATATATAAAATATATATATATATATATATATTATATATATATATACCACACACACAACACACACACAAACACACACACAACACACACACACACACACACACACACACACAACTCACACACTCCAGCACACACGACACATCACATACAACACACACGTATATATTATATATATATATATATATATATATATAATATATATATATATGATATATATATATATATATAACATAAAATATAATATATAAGATATAAATATATATATATATAATATATATATATATATATATATATATATATATATATATATATATATATATATGAGACGAGAAGATCATATGTGATGCGATACAAAAACATTTTAGTACTGATAAGAGATATGTGGATGGCTTGCCTGGTTCATAAAAGGATGATTTTGTTGCTTTCCAAAAGAGTATCGAAAGTTATTGCTGTGTGTTGTGGTTTCATGTTGCGTAGGCATTAGCATTTAGAAAGGTTTTTAAGACTTTGTCAACATACCAATGGGAATGTTTTACATTATGAATCATGCTTTCTGTTTTACGATTTGTCCTCAGTATGATTGTTTTGATGATATAAAACGATTCATTAAAAAATAATAATAGGGACAGATAACTCTAAGGTTTCGTCAGGCGTAATTATTTCTCAATCTTTCCATTTCTACGAGTTATTCAACCCAGCTTTTATTCCCCATCTAAAGCATTCTTCCCCTTATACATTCCCTCTATTTTCTTCTTTCTCCTTTGCTTCTTTCCCCATCCCCTTTTCCTCCGATCAATTTCCCTCGTTCCCTTCCCCTCCCCCCCTTCCCTTCCCCTACAGCGCCCCACGCCTCAGCACTGCCCGGAATGCGACAGACCGACCAGTTTAATTGTATGTTGGGACTGTTTCAATATTCAATATACAGCGAAACAGCCGCTCGCTGTCGCACTAAAGGGGAGAGATCCTACCAGGCTGGAGAGGAGGGAGATGAGGAGGGGTGAGGGGGAGTGGGGGAGAGGAAGATGGTGGGGGGGGGGCGGGGGCAGGAGGAGAGGGAAGGGGGGACAGGAAGAGAGGGAGGGACAGGAGGAGGTAAAGAGGGAGGGGGAGGTGGGGTTGACAAGTAGGGTAGAGAAGGTGTTGGAGATAGCAGGACATTCGGAGTTTACATGGCTTTGTGGAGATCGCAGAGGGAATTGAATCCAACAGTGAATAACTGTGTGAGCAGGAGATAGTAGACAACATGTATGTGTGTGGGAGGATGGGTGTTTGTGTAGTTGTGTGTGTGTTGTGTGTGTGTGTGTGTGCTTATTTATTTGTTTGCATATGTGTCTGTATATGTGTGACATTTACGGTGGGTATGGATCTTGAGGATGATTCAAAGATGGTACCACTGTGGTCCAAAAATCTACGGCCTGATTCTACCACGTTTGAATTACAGCCGGTGGTTGATTTTTTTACTTTCAATATAATCCAAATGAATGGATAAATGGGTGGATAGATAGATAGATAAATAGATAAATCTCTCACACATTATCTTTCTCCTTTTTTTCTCTCTCTCACACACACATTCACACACGCACACACATTCTAGTTCTCTTTTCCTCTCTTTTCTTTAGCCTCATCAAGACAATATGATGTCTTTTGTTGTGGCTTTTATGTGCCGTAAATCTCGTTATTGTAGAAGCGAAGAGAAAGTGGACAATAGTGTCTTATGTATTAGCTTTTTAGCTTTTGTGCCCCAACATGATTGCCTTTCTGTACACGCGCGCGCATGTGTGTGTGCGTGTGTATGTGTAAGTTTGTGTTTGTATTCGAGTGTTTCTTTTAATATCTGCTCAAGCAACTATGTGTGTATTTATGCTTGTTTATGTGTGTTTCGAAGCATATTAAATGTCCAGCCCACATGATAAGATAAAACTCATATAAAACATTTCGATTTCTGTCTCGAATAGGGTTTCGATGCTCCATTCATAGTACACGACCCTTTGTCTATGAGATACGAGTAGACATAAATTCGTAATTGTACGAATTATTGAGACCAAAGATATATATCAAAATCCGATTGCATATTTACGTGTCTGTAATAGTATGCATGCCTGTGTAAATGACATATCCAGTAGATATTCTCCATGTGTTAATTACAAAGCCAAAGATCATCTGTTCATTCCCTCCCCCCTCCTCTCCCCTCCCTCCGCTTCCCTACATCTCCCCTCTCCCTCTGTAGGTCACCTCCCTCCCTCTCCCCGCCCCAGCTTCCCCCGCCCTCTTATGAATTGGCCAATGTAATTAATTATTCTGCATCGAAATTAGATCTGGGATACCTTCATTCGCCGATTGACGGTAGGAGGGGGGGGGGGGCATGCGCGAGGGAAGAACCTGAGAATAGATTACAGGACGGGAACAGAAGGGACGAAAGAAAAGAAATTCAGGCTTGGTGGTTCAGTCTAGAGTGATAACTATTTCTTTTCTCTTTCTGCGCTCATCTTTCTTGATACGTTTCAGTGGGTGTTTACCTATAGATATGCATTTATATATATATGAATATATATACATATACATAAACATAAACATATACATATATATATATATATATAACTATATATATATAATATAATAATATATTATATATATATAATATATATAATATACATATACATACATCATACATATATATATATATAAGAAGTATTATAATATTAGATATATATATTAATATATATATATATATTATATATATGTATGTAATAATACGTATATATATATATATATATATATATAATATTATATATAATATATGTAATGTATATAAATAATATATATTAATATATATATATATATATATATATAATATATATACATATATATATATGTATGTGGACTTTTTCGAAACTTATGTCTCATCTTTGTTTAAAAATGTTTTATATGTAGTAAACTTTTCTACTATCGCATTAAAAGGTTGAGTAGCGCCATTCCTAAAATGACACAATCAAAATAACAACTATTATTACCTATCAATTAGAATTAACATAACCATATCCTTTCCCATGGAAAATAGCACGACATAAGTCCTAGTAACACCACCTAAGAACACCTTAACTCAAGTCCTATTACAGAGTCAGAAAGTCACGTCCACGGGGTTCGCGGCTGGCTCGACAAATAAGGCTCTATTGAATTAATTGATATTCAAGTCAGGGAGGCGAGTGTTTGTCAAAGAGAGGCTGGGTGAAAGGAGGGAGTGGGGGGGGGGGGTAGGTTGCGTGAATGAAGGCGGTGATGAGAAGGGGAGATGTAGGTGGGAGGAAAGAAATGATGCTATATATATATATATATATATATATATATATAATATATATATAGTATATATATATATATAGAGAGAGAGAGAGAGAGAGGAGAGAGAGAGAGCGAGGAAATATATATATATATATAATATATATATATATATAATATATATATAAATATATATTTATATTAATCTATATACACACACACCCCCACACACACACCACACAGCACACAACTCACACACACACACACCACACACACACACATATAATATATTTGGTGTGCATATATATATATCATATATATATATATTATATATAATAGTATAATCCCACATATATGTATATATAACATATAAAATATTATAATCATATATATCTACAATAAAATATATATAATATATACATATTTATTATATATATTATATAATATTATATATATATATATATATATATATATATATATATATATGCACATAAACACACACACCCATAATCAATATTAATATGTATATTTTTTATGCAAAAGCTTGCTGCTTCCACATTCACTGATTTGTATACCTGCCTGGACACAGCCACACACATCCACATCTCTAAGCATCCTAAGCCCTTCACTTCACTCCCTCATCCCATCGCCATGTCACTGATTGCATATTGTTTACTTTGACTCTATCAATCCTCCTGTGAGTACTTTAATGTTCTTATCACTGTGTCTCTCTTCCAGGTACGTTTGGTTTGATGTCTCTCGAGGTGCGACAGTTATTAAGTTCACACAATAATGTCAAGGTAAGGTTCTGTTCTCCTTTTTTAGGGGTGGGGTTGGTTTGGGGGGGGAGGTATATTTTGGGAGAGGAACGAGGATGGGAAAGTTTTCTTATCGAGCCATCTGTATTGGTGAAAAATAATACAGATATGTACGCCTTCAAAACACACACAGACACACGCACATGCACACACACACACACACACACACACACACACACACACACACACAGACACACACACACAAACACACACACACACAGAGAGACACACACACACACACACACACACACACACATACACTCGTTCTCACACCTTTACCATACGCCCATGACACACCGCGACTGTCTGTGCCGTCACCACTAATGCTCACACAAGACAGCGCCGCCCACATCCAAATCCCCCCCTCCCCCCCATCCCTCCTTCCTTACATGAGTGGCATCGCGTCAACGCCACACGCCACCACGCCAGTATTATCAGCAATCATCACTTTAATTCAATTTCCTGCGTGTCACACACAGCCCCGGGGGGTAGGGAGGGGACGGAGGAGGGATACTGGGAGATGTATTGACCCGCGGGATACCTATTTCCGGGATGTATCGCTACACAGCCGTTTGCGCTACGTATAAATCTTGCGCTAGATAGGACTCGCTCGATACGGATGGTTGCGATACGGCTGCATATCTGAGATTTTTGAAAATAGTTCAGCGCTGGAACTGCACTGAAATGTTCGTATCAAAAAATGCCATACGTCCAGGGCTACAGAGGGTTACTTTTGAAAAACTGCGGTAAATCTGGCCTGTGAAATACTGCTACGCGAGTGAAATTCCGATGCAACCAAAATGGATATACGGAACATGCGATATATCCTATGATCTCAAGTGATTTGCTCTAAGTACATCATGGAGTATGATATGCAACGCGCATAATAAATAACATCATGGTGTTTCTTCTGAAATATATTTACACCAAGGGTACTTTTGCTGTTGTAGCTGTTGGCATGTTTACCGTCAGTCTATTATGCTTCCATTAGATGTAATTCCGTAAGCTCATATTCTCCTTAAAAATAAGATCATATATTTTTTCTCTCTATGGACATAAATGATAACCCGGTAAATAGATACACAATAAATAGATACGCAAACGCGCACGCGCAACCTCACCCCCCTTATAAGCACACATACACAGACAAACGCACATGCATGCAAATCATTTACCTGACTTATTTCGCTTTTTTGGGAGTCTGTAGAGATGCACTCGTGAGCCCAAGGAAACGCAAGCCCAATTCTGAAGAAAAAAAATCTTCCTCTGTAATTTTCCATTAAACTTCCAGGGAAAAATGCCCCTCGCCATCATCGCAGAGCGCGCCCATAAAATACACACAGAATCCATAAATTCCTGAGGGTCCATCACAAACACATACACACTCGGCCATCCACACAATCCACACAATCCGCTACAATCCCCCAATCACTAGAGACGCTCCTCGCACCCCCTAGCTCCCCTCGTCTCCCCTCGTCCCCTCGTCCCCTCGTCCCCTTCCCCTCGGAGGGGCGTAATAGTTAGGGCACTATCCCACCAACAGCTGTTTATCATAGCAGCATCACAGAGACGCATCTCCCCTCGCTGCCTCGCTATCTTCGCCTTTCTAGCGGCCTGTCACAAAGCTGTCGAGCGGGTTTCGCTAGCCTTGCGCTATTGTCCCCCGGGGCAACAATGCCGTCTATCATAGCTATTTAGCCCCGGTTATAAACCTGTTCGACACGTGTGATTAAATTTTCGTCTTACAGAGGGCGCTGCCCGCGGCGTCGGGCGGGTGTCGGACTCAAAATCGACTTCCAGATACTTTTTTTTTATTAGCATTTACAGATGGGGGAAATAAATCCTTGTTATATATGTTTCTATGCATGTTTGGTTTGGTAGTATCTTTATACTCGCGCTCTCTGCTATCTCCTGACCATAGCCACGGCATTCGTTATCACTTGATATCAAAATGACAATGACTTCCTCCCTCCCTCCTCCTTTCTTGTAATTATCTGCCTCCCTTCCTCCCTTTATCCACCCCTCCTCCCCCCTCCCTCCCTTCTCTGTCTCTCTTTCTCTCTCCCCTTGTAATTGTCTTCCTCCTCCTCCTTGTTTATCGATTATCTCTTCTATTTATATATTCCATGCCACCTGTGCCCTCCTTGTTCTTGTTCCTCTTCGCTTGTCACGCATCTCTTAACTCTTTTGTTTATGTTTTTCATGTACTTTATATTTATTGGTCTATTTTTTATTTTTCTTTATTTTTTGCTATTTACTTTCATGAAATAAAAAATGAGATGGTGAGGAATGAAATGAAAATTCGGAAATAAGAAGCAAAAGTGACGAGTGAGAAAGAGAGAAAAGAGGAGAGGACAAAAGGAAATAAAGAAAATAAGTGTGTGACATTCTACATTATTTTAATTTTTTTTTATCTTTCACTTTTACCTAAACCTTCTTCTCTTTCTCTTTCTCTCTCTTTCTCCTCTCTCCCATGTCTCTCCTTTCTGTTCATGCCACTATGCCTGATGTTATCTTCCAGCCTTTGGCCTATTTCTAAAGCCTATTTTTCCAAGCAATTTGATCGCTTTTACCAGCAATCCCAGCTCCCTCTTTTTGGGTGCCCGAGGCAAACATGCACCCCTCCCCACCCCTTCCTTTTCCACCCCTCCCCACCCTTTCCTTTTCCACCCTTCTCCACCCCTCCCTACACCCTCCCTATCCACCCCTTCCTTCTCCACCCCCTCCCAATCCACCCCTCCCTCCCCTCCCTACCCCTTCCTTTTCCATCCTTCTCCACCCCTTCCCTATCCACCCCTCCCTACCCCTTCCTTTTCCATCCTTCTCCACCCCCTCCCGATCCACCCCTTCCCAATCCCCCCCTCCCCACCCCCTCCCTATCCACCCCCTCCCAATCCCCTCCCCATCCCCTCCTTATCCACCCTCCCATCAAAAAGTAATCCCTTTACGAGATCCCTATAATAAACCTCTTGATATATTTTCGCTTTATCTAGCCAAGCCCCGTGTTTCCTTCCTTCGGCCTCGGTTGAGAAATACAAAAGGTCGTCATTTTACTCCCGAGTGGGTTTGATTATCGGTGTTCTCTTTCTTCCCTGTTTCGCTGAGCTCTTGCTTTTTTCTCTTGTCTCTCTCTCTCTCTCTCGGTGTCTCTTTCTCTTTCTCTCTTCATGTTTGTCTTTTGATCTTTCTTTCTTTCTCTTTCTCTCTCTATCTCTCTTTCTCTCTCTCTCTCTCTCTCTCTCTCTCTCTCTCTCTCTCTCTCTTTTCTCTTTGTCTCTCTTTCTCTCTCTCTCTCTTTCTTTCTCTCTGTTTT
>NW_028234405.1:38266978-38276978 GCF_977035675.1 Penaeus japonicus
TCTTCCTAATTCCCTCTGTTGTTGCGAGACTAATTATCTTCAGAGGTTCTTGGGTTCTTAATTTAATGAGGTGATATGTCCATCCAAGACGCTGCGCTAATTGGCTTCCTCTTTGGAGCCATTTTAGCTTTTGTTATCATTAGCTCTTATCAGTTCCGAAGTCCCGGGTTTGGGGGAAAGTTTGGAATTAGGAAACTTTTGATACTTGGAGAATATTCTCGCTTTTTTTACGTGTCATTATCTCTCGGGATTCTGTGATGATTCTTTAACATGTGGTGGAAAATTGTCTTTGTCATTACCTTTGTAGACTGACATTAAGTTATATATATATATATATATATATATATATATATATATATATATATATATATATATACATATATATATAAATATACACACACATACATACACACACACACACACACACACACACACACACACACACACACACATATATATATATATATATATATATATATATATATATATATATATATATATATATACACACCTCTCTCTCTCTCTCTTTCTCTCTTTCTCTCTCACCTTCCCACCTTCCATCTCTCTCTCCCACACTGCCTTCTTTCTCTTGCGTCTTATCACCCCCTCCCCGTTCTTCCTCGTTTCCCGCACCTCTGCAGTCTGTGTCTTACTGCAGAGATGTTGCAGGTTAAGATAAAAGAATATTGCCCCCTCCCCCCCACAAAAAAAATCTCAGCACAGCCTCCGGGCGTTTCGATGTGTGAGGAAACCAGGCCTTCCACCCTGCGGCAAAAGAGGAAAAAGTGGTGTTGAATTAAATGTTTTTATCTCTTCGATTGGGTTTATTGTTTTCGATTTGTTTGTGTTGTTTCATCTTGCACGACTCGTATGTGGGTGGGTGTTCTTTCTTTTGTTGGGAGTTCATTGTTTGTTTGTTTGTTTCTTTCTTTCTCTTGATGCCTTTCTGTCCCACTGTCGTTCTGTCCGTTTATTGATATTTATTGTATTTATTTATCTGTCTGTTTATTGGTTTGGATAAGCGTTTTTTTTCCTTCTTTTTTATTCTTTTCCTCTCCTTCCTCTTCCCTTCTCCTTCTCCTTCGCCTTTTCTTCTCCCGCTCTTTCTCCATTCTCGCTTCTTTTTTGTCTCTTCTGCGCTCTTTATTTCCGCCCATTCCCCCTTCCCTTCCTCCCTCCCCTTCCCCCCAAAAATACAATTTCCCCAGCTGGACCATAATGACTGCTGGCTTATTCCTAATTACCATTAACGAGATGGTGCTCCCGATAGCAATGGGTTACATAAACACAGCCCATCTGTGTTAAAACGCGTGTTATAGGCCATTTTCTTGCGTTCTGGCATCGTTCATTTGCCTCTGTCTCTCTTTCAGTCTCTCTGTCTGCCTATCTCTCGATTTCTACGTGTCAATTTATCTATCTGTCTATACCTGTTTTCTATTTCTTATTTCATTTCTATGTGTCATAAAACCAGTCTTTTGTCTCTCTTTCATTATCTCTCTCTCTCTGTCTCTCTCTCCTTCTCTCTCGTTCTCTCTCTCTTCCTCCCTCTCTGTCTCACTCGGTTTCGAAAATATGAAGAATGTAAGATAATCAATATCTTGAGTGAGTTATGAGATTGGCCAAAATAATGTAATAGCGACGTGGTGTCGATGTGATGTTGAATTATGAGGTATGAGGCGCCCACGGTGGTGAGTTGAGTGACGTGGACTCTTAAGATAGTGGTCACTGATCTCGATGGAGGGCAGTGATGAAGAGCCATGTGGATGATTCGTCAGTGATTGGGAAATGATAAATAAAAATCACTTCTTTTTTTGGCTTATGCTATTTATTCGATATATTCTAAACAAGTGAAAATTTTGCACTTTCAAAATGAGCACGTATATATATGAAAGAACAGAAATTGCATCGTATTTGTGACGAACGCAGAATAGCGTAATACAATATGAGAAACGAGCGTAGAACCATTCAGAATAATGATTCATTTATCACATCGGAATTTCCACATTTATTAGTTTGCTTGATTATTAGATACAATCCACATATTCCTTAAAATCATGCATAAATAGCAACAATAAAGTTGAAACTCACAACCAAAAAGCTCCTGAAATATTCCCGCCCATTCAGTAATTCAGTCTATTTCGGTCCTGGGAGAGTGTTTATGGGAGAATAACACGTCAGAGAGAAAATATATTGATGGTAAAGTCATATCACATGAGGTGATATGGCAACTGGGTGTAGTTATGGCAACATTCTCATAGCTTCTGTTATTTCCTCTTTACGTTCTCTGCAGCCATAAAAAAATAGTAATTCTGTGAGGGAAAAAATGTCACGAACGTGGGAGATCTTTTCCATCAATTATTTTTGCCAATAAGGGAAAGTTTTTGATTAATACGAACTGACGACATCAACAGCAGCCGGTATGGCGAGTTAAAGAAAGAAAGAAAAATATTTTTGGAGTTTTAGGTCAAGTTAGAAATATGAATATTTGAATTTCGCGCTCTGCGTTTTCCGGCTATTGTATATGTTTTATGAATCTTTACGAGGATATGTCTAATAGGCAAATATATTTCTGAAATATATAATAAAAAATGTGGCAAAACCTGGGAAAACTGTCCTTGAAAATGAGTTACGATATTTGAGAGGGAAAGTATATCCACGGTGAATGTTCGGATAACAATGGTTTGTTAACGACATGTCAGATAAGGAAAAAGTGTCTGACAGGTTATATCTGATAACGAAGAGATAGGGATGGTGTATCTGATAGTCAATAACAACCCGGGAAAATCATTTATGAAAACCCTGTAAGTGAACTAGTGTTAGGGTGACATCTAGCGGGAGGAGAGCGAACTTTGGTCACATCCTCATCTTTAAATCGTGGTTTCACAAGCCAATATGCTGGCGGCCATGTTTGAGTCCCTAACTCGAAACATTTCCGTTCTGAATTAAAAATCCAAAGTTAAGGTTCAAATATTAGATATCTTTCCTTGTGTAATAACAGATATCTGGATTTTATTTCTGCATAACATATTTGAAAGAGGAAGCAGACAACTATCTGTACCTTGGATTTTTTCGAAGTCCTGCGTGTTCCCCAGAGGTATTGATCCTGCCCGCACGTTCCAACAATATTCGTCTGTGATCTGCGTAGCTATCTGGAAAGTTTCCGTTCCTGTGTATTTAAATATTTCCTTTCTAATACTCTCTCTTCCCAGAATCTTATGACCCACATTTAAAAATTCTAAAGATGGAAATAGAATATCAATAAATCATACTTTTTACTTGGTTTCGTATCCATTGTTAGAGCGAACAATGACTCCGTGGAATATTCCCTTTGACCTGTCTTGACCACTGAAGTGTGGGCCACGCGCGAAAGGATAAAGAGGAGAATGGGAATTATTAATGTCGCAACAAAGGATCAAATTAACATTTCGTTCACCGAAAGAATTGCTTGCAAGAAGACACGAAGACCATTTGCCACATTTCTTCATTACTACATATTTCCTTTTATTTTATCTCATGCAACATTGAACTCATTCGCGATCAATCACATTATACGTTTGCATGCTGGATTGACCAATCTTCCAATCGCAATTAATTAGACAGTTAATTAAGGCGTAATTACCGAACTATCCTAAATTTAACGGTCAGAAATGAAACCCCGTTTTCAGATCGGCACAGTCATGGCAGCCATGTTACTTCAGAGCCGGCAAGGTCCGTTTGATGAAGCTGCCTGATGGTGCTGTGTATGGTGAGGATGGAAGTGGTGCTATGGTTACGATGGTGAATTAGATACTAAGATTTATGAGACTGATGGTTGAAATGGACGTGTTTATAATCCGATTTGTAGAATGTGACACCGCTGATAATGTTTAAAAGAGAATTTGTTGTATAGTTGATGGATTTTTTTGTCATAGTATGAAACTCACAAAGCGAAATCAATGATAACCGATAGAAGAAAAGGAAGCAAAATAAATAAATAAATAAATAAAAACGGAGAATGAAGAGAAGAGAAAGAGACAGCAGAAGACGTGAGCAAGCAAAAGCACAGGAAGAGGAGAAGTGGAAGAGAAGAAATTAATAAGTATAAGAAGAGGAAGCAAAGGTTACAGAGAAGAAAAACTTGTAAAAATGAGGAAATAAATGAAAGGAGAGAAAATAAGACCCCCAGAAAAAAATAAAAAAATAAATAGAGAAAGAAGATACAAAAAATATATATATATATCTAAAAAGAGTTCCGAAGACGAAAAAAAAAAATCAAGGCTCACATATTGACAGAGGAGAAAAGAAAGAAAAAGAACAGAAAAAAATGACAAGAGCCGTAGAAGTTTCGGCGGCGGCGGAGTCTGCGCATCGGCAGTGGAAGGGCCACTTGGCCCGAGTTTCACCGCCAGCTGACGCTCTTTGTGTACTTGGAGGGAATGGGGGGGGGGCGGAGGAGAAGGGGGGAGGGGAGGGAAGGGATGTGGAGAGGGAAAGAGGAAGGAGAGGGAAGGGGGAATGAGAAAGGGATGGGAAGGGAAGGGAGATTGAGAGGGAAGGATGAAGGAGAAGGGGGGAAGGAAGGGAAGGGAGATGGAGAGGGAAAGAGGAAGGAGAGGGAAGGGGAAATGAGAAAGGGGTGGGAAGGGAAGGGAGATTGAGAGGGAAGGATGAAGGAGAAGGGGGAGGGGGAGGGAAGGAGGAAGGTTGGATAAGGAGAGGAAGGGAATGGGGAAGGGTGGATAGTGAGGAAAGGGAAAGGGGAGAGAAGGAAGAGGAAAAGGGGAATAAAAAGGGAGAAGGGGGAAGGGGAGGGGAGTGGATAGGGTTTAAAGGGAAGAGGGGCGATAGGAATGGGGGAAGAAGGAGGAAAAAGAAGGGGTTAGGAGGGATGGAGGAAGGAATAATGGGAAAGGGGGAAAAGGGCTGCAGTTTATAGTTAAAAATGACAGTGAGAGGACGTGTCGAGAATTTATTTTTGGCCAGGTCGAGTTGGTTCGTGGAAGACACGGGCACAAGCACAAATATTTGCGGAGATGCACAAGTGCACGTATATGTATGTGTGAACGTATGAGTGTGTGGGGGTATATGTGCGTGAGTGCGTGTGGGTGTCAACTTTACAGATACATTCAGTTATTCATACACACACACGCACACACACACACACACACACACACACACACACACACACACACACACACACACATATATATATATATATATATATATATATATATATATATATATATATATAGAGAGAGAGAGAGAGAGAGAGAGAGAGAGAGAGAGAGAGAGAGAGAGAGAGAGAGACAGACAGAGAGAGAGAGATAAACACACGCATATATATACTGATAGATAGATATGGATAGATAGATAGATAAATAGATAGACAGACAGATGGTCATAATATTCATATTACACGAACATGCACGTATACATACATGCATGCGAAAACCTTCATGAATTACCATAAGCGTAAGTAAACCCTTTAGCTCTTGTCGATTCTACGATACATTCACCACAAAAGATAATAGTAATACTATCATTAGCAATACACACAGTCGTGACAAACACAGTATAAACAGATAATGATGAATGGTTTAGCCGCGGAGGGGGACAGGAGGTGATTGTTCCCCCCATTCATCGCCCGTGTGTAAACAGCGACTCGCAAGTGACATCTGGCGCCCACTCAGATAAACTCCCTCATCTCCGGGAGCTAGGCTATCTATGAATGCAGATATGGGTGTGTGTGTGATAGATAGATAGGTAGGTAGATAGATAGATAGAAAGATAGATAGATAGATGTAGAGATATATAGATAGGTAGATAGATAGATAGATAGATAGATATAGAGATATATAGATAGGTAGATAGATAGATAGGTAGATAGATATAGAGATATATAGATAGGTAGATAGATAGATAGACTATGAGGAACTTGTAGCAGAGATTTCCCGTAAAAGTGCGATAAAGATATTCGTAACAGTGATTCCCCAAATAACAAAAAGGTAATAAAATACCCAGAGACCCCCTACCCTCCCCCTCCTCTACCCCAACCACTAAGAGGGTCTCCTCCAACCTCCTCCTCTCCCCCTCCTCCTCCCCTCGTACCCCAACCACTAAGAGGTTCCCCTCCAACCTCCTCCTCTCCCCCTCCTCCTCCCCTCGTACCCCAACCACTAAGAGGTTCCCCTCCAACCCCTATCTTAGTGAGGCGAGGGCGTCGGCCTCTGCGCCCACGGAGAGCATTCCTGCCAATATTCCATCGAGAAAAGCCAATTTGAGTGTTTGTTGTGGCCATTACGGCGAGGAGGGGAGGTAAGGGGGTGAGGGGAGGCAACAGAGGGGAGAGAAAAGGTGACCGACAGAGAGCTATACACGAGGATGAGGGGAGGGGGAGGGAGAGGGGGTGTGGGGGTAGGAAGGAGGGGGGAGGGTAGTCTAACCCCGGAGGCTTGCTAATTGATGCCTAGAGGGCGGGGGAATCTTGCTATCTAATTGGGTAGCCTTTCGTCCTCCCGCACGCCCGCACTCCCACCCGCCCACCCACCCGCCCAGGATTAAAAGCGGGATTATCGTAGGAGGAGCAGGAGGAAACGTGATGGAATGATTGACCAGTAATTACAGCGGGACGTCGAAGAAGTTTCTGGCCAGATGGTTGCCTGTGATTACGTAGACGGATTGAAGGGGGTTTGATGTCGGTTGATTGACTGATTGACCGGGAAGAGGTTGTGTCGCATGGCTGCTGCTAGTTACAACCCCCAAACCAACAGCCCATTTAATTGGTCGATCAGCAGTAGAATAGGGTCAAATAGGGTGAGGTAACGTAAGTAATCTCCACTTAATTGGACAGCATTCGGGTCTCGGAGGGGGGCGGGGCGGGGGGGGGGGTGAGGGGCTGTATCTGTTGTATAGTGGTTTGGATGTAGTAGTTTATTTTTGGATTTATTGGGCTATATATAGAACATTCCAATTATGATTTATGTATATATAGGCAATATGAAGTATTCCATACGTAGGAAATTATTGTGCTATGTGTATTATGTTTCGGTTATGATTTATGTAAGATATATTAGTTATACAGACTTTGTGATATTATGGGGCGCTATTTACATTTTTTTCTTTATCATCATTCCATATATATTATTTTCATGACTCTACTACACACTATAGAATCTCTGCAATTCACATATTGTCCTGCCGACACTATATCTAACCTTTCTCTCCGTCACAATACCTTCTGCACCACAACCTGACTTATCTAAAATCATTGTAACCTCCTTCTTGCACTTGCAATGTAACCTAACTTGGAATCACTATAACTTATCCTCCTCACCATACCCCTTCCCCTTCCCTCTAAACCCTCTACAATCACAAGGTCACTATAACCTCATCATACCTCCCCCACCCTTTCCCCTCAAACCTTCCCCCATGACAAGGTCACCATACCTCATCATACCTCCCTCATCCCCCCTTCATCCATTCCCCCCCCCAACCCTCCACAATCACAGGATCATTTGCTTGTTTGAATGTTTGTCTCCGCGTATAATTATGAGGGGATTATGGCGCCTCTAAACGCTCCCCTCGGAGACTCCGGCGAGGGTCGTCAAGTGGCGAAGGAGAGAGGGCGAATGCCACCCCGGGGAGGAGAGGGGAAAGGGGAGAGAAGAGGAAAAGGGTAGGAGGAGAGGGGAAAGGGGAGAGGATTGGGGAAAGGGGAGAGAAGAGGAAGAGAAGGGAAAGGGGAGAGGAGCGGAACAATAGAGGAGGAGAGGGGAAAGGGGAAAGTAGAGGAGAGGAAAAGAGGAGAAAGGGGGAAAAGGGAGAGGAGAGGGGAAAGAGGAAAAGAAAAGGATAGGAGGAGGGGGAAGGAAAGGAGGAGAGGAGAGGAAAAGGAGCGGAGAAGAAGAGAAGGAGAGGAGAAAAAGAAGAGAAAGAGCGAAGGGCTGGAGAAAAGCGGAAGAAGGAGAGGTACGAGGAAGAAAGATGAGAAGGAGAGAAAGAGAGAAAGATGACAGGAAAAGACATAGTAGCCAAAAAGGAAGAAGAGACAGTTAAGAGTTGAAAAAAGGGGGAAAATAGTGTGAAGTCAAAATGAAATGAGAGAAAAAACACAAAGAGGCTGAAATATAAACCTGATAACGAAGGAACATAGTGAACATAACAAAATATTAATAGAAGGATAAACATATAAAAAAAAAAATCTTCCAAATATTTTGAATTTATAAAAAAAAGAATGAAGTAAAGATCCATAAATATCCAAAAATATCCCCGCAACCTTCATTCCCTCAAAATAGACACCAAAATAAACAAACAAACAAACAAAAAAATACCACAAAACCAAACACAACACAAAAAGAACAAACAAATAAAACAAAAGAAAGGATAAAGATGCCGATAAAGGGGAAACGATAGATAAAGACTAATCAAGCAAGGGGAAAACAGGGTCCAGCAATACCCAGGATCAAGGGATACTAAGCCATGTGTCAGCCTGCCATGCCAAGGGAGAGGGATGAGGATATGAGGGGAAACGAGGGATAATGAGGGAAGGAGGAGTGGTCTTATGAGGGTAAAGGGTTATAGAAGAGGTAGAGTATGAGTGAGGGGTTTCAAGGGAAAGATTTAAGGGACGAATCGAAGGGGTAATATCTAAGGGTAAGGGGAGAGATAAGGGAAAGGGGAGGAAAAAAGGATACCTAAACAATCAATCTATCAGTCTGTCTATCTATCTTTTTGTCTATCTATCCATCTATCTATATATTGATCAATGTATGGAACTATCTTCCTCTCTCTCCCTTTCTCTAAGGTTCTTCCTTTTCATTTGTTTGTTTTTTTCGTTTTTTTTTCTCCTTCTTCTCGCCCCTTTTCAACTTCGTCTTCCTTTTCTTCTTCTTCTTCTCCCATTTCCGTCCACTGACCGTTCCTCTGACTACATTTTCGAGCTTCGATTCCCTTTTTCTATTTTTTTCGCCTCTCCTTCATCCCTTACGTCCCTCTCCCCTCTTTGAAGCCATCTGTCCTTCGTCTATTTTTCTACCCCTTTTTTCCATTCATTTTTTTTCGCCTTTCTCTTTCCCTCTCTTTCGTATCTCACCTCTCCTTCCCTCCTTCCCTCTTTTCCTTTCCTTCCCCTCATCATCTAGTCTCTGCAATCCCCTTCTTCCCTTGTTTAATCCTGTCTTCTCTTCCTCTTTCCTCTTTTCCCTTCCTTTGCCATCCCTTTTCTTTAACCTCTTCATCCCTTCTCTTCTCACTTTTCCTTCTTGTTCTTTCCATTCCCTCCTTTTCCTTTTCCTTCACCTCTCCATTCCCTCTACTTCCTCCTTTCCTTCTTCATCTCACTCTCCACCATTCCTTTTCCCTCTCCTTCCCCTCTCCCTTTCCAATCTTCACCTCCTTCCCTCCCCCTTATCCTATTTACCTCTCCCTCTCTCCACCTCCTCTCCTTACCCTCACCCCTTCCTCACCTCCTCCTCTCCTTCCCCCTCTCGATCTCTCCCTTCCTCCTCCCCTTACCCACTCCCCTCCCAACACCCCTCCTCCACTTGCCGCCTTCCCCTCACTCTCTCACCCCTTCCTCCCCTTCCCTCTCCCCTCCCCTCTCCCCTCATCATCCGCCCCGTAATCAAGATAAAACACAGCCGTTTTGTACTCTCCTCAATGGGGTTGCGAAAGCTCAAATTTCCCGTTGTACGAGAATGACCTTCTTTGTTGCGTGCTGGTTAGTGTCCCTTGGAGACGTTCGAGCGAAAGAGAGAGAATGAGGACAAAATAAGAATGAGAGGGAGAGAGAGAGAGAGAGATAGTAAGAGGGTGGGAAGGGTTAGAGGGGAGAAAAAATTAAGGGATAAAAAAGACCCCCCAAAAAAGAAGAAATGACAAAAGCAACAATGAGAGAAGCGAGAGATGAGGACAATGGGGAGTTTAAAAATAGGACGCGATTCTTAAGATGGCTGCTGATGATATGTTGAAGAAGAAGAGGGAGAGTGAGGATAAACTTGTAAGGACGAGAGGGGTTGTGATG
>NW_028234405.1:38294478-38299478 GCF_977035675.1 Penaeus japonicus
CCTCTCTCTCTCTCTCTCTCTCTCTCTCTATTATTTATTTTTGTTTAGAGGATGAGGGTGTAGTTTATGTCAGGTGGTCGGAAGGAGAGAGGGGAAAATATGAGAGATGAAATGACGACAATAAGTTGATATATGATGAACGGTACTTAAAAGAAATACGCAAGACAAAAAACTGAAACATAGACGCTGATAAATAAGATGAAATCACAATACATGTTAGAAAGAAAATATAGTGCGGAAGAAGAATGAAGCAGAAGAATCCATAGCATAAAATCACGAAAAGACACAAAACGGAGCGATTGAATAAATGGACGATCGTAGAGAGGAACTGATAAGGGTCTCAAAGCCTCCCATATATAACTGTGCCCTTCTGCTGTCTTCTTCAGGCTCTGCGTCGCCTTACGTTATTCACCATTTTCCCTCTCTCCTTGTTCTTTTTTTTATTATTTTTTTATTTTGGTTCTTCTTTCGTCTTTTTTTTTTTTTCTCTCTTCTTTCTTGTTTCTTAGTCATTTTTTCTGTTTATTCACCTATTCTTCCTTTTTTAAATGTTATAGTTTTTTAATCGTATTTCCTTTTTTCTATTCATATTTTCTTTATTTTTCCCGTTGTGTTTTTTTTTCTCTCTTTCTTTTTATATTTCATCTCTCGGTCATGTCCCCCTTTCCCCTTCCCACCTATTGATTCCATGCTCTCATTTTCATCTTCTATTTTCACCCGTTTCTCTGGCTCTTCTCCTTCCTTCCTATCTACTTCATTCGTCTCTTTTTTTTGTTATTTCGCATAATTTTCCCTATTTTCTTTTCTTATCAAATTCTTAGCTTATTTCCTTTCTTCTTTATCTTTTTATTCACATCATTTTCATTTTTTTCTTCTCTTTTTCCTATTCCCGATTTTCTTTTCTTACTTATTTTTCTCTTCATACTATTGTTGAGAATAGCTTTTTATTTTCTCTCTTCTCTCTGTACATTCATCTTTTCCTTTTCTATGTTTTTAGATATTTTTTATCCTCCTTTGTATTCGTAAAAGACGGAATTTTTTTTTTTTTTGGTTATTTGTTTCAGCCATTGTCTTGTTGTTAACTGTAAAAAAAGAAAAGAAAAATAAAGAATAAAAGAAAGAAAGAAAGAATGAAAGAAAGAAAATATATATGTATACATATATATGTATATGTATATATATATATATATATATATATATATATATATATATATATATGTATATATATATGTGTGTGTGTGTGTGTGTGTGTGTGTGTGTGTGTGTGTGTGTGTGTGTGTATATATATTTTTTTTTATCAACAGCCGTGAAAATAACGGTGGAAATTGTTATAAACTGTGGAAATAATCATCAGAAATTCTCGCTATCTGTAAATAAAAGAAACATCCACTCAAAAGTACTATCAACTCTGAAAATGGTTACAAGAGATTTTCATTAGCTGTGAAAATACACATTAGATGTTACCATCAACTGTGAAAATAATCGATCTGGATTACACACGACTGAAAAATCGCATCGGATTATCCTGCTAATCCTCACTCTGATTGATAAATAAATAAGCTGTAGGTATATGGTTAATTTTCTTTATCCAAGAAGAAGATTATGATTAATGCTCTTCCAGCAAACGATATTAATTGCAACATTGTTATGCTGATGATAGTAATGATGTTGACAATGATGATAATGGATATAAAGCGCTTGCGATTGTAGTAGTTGTGATAAAACATAAAAAATAACAAAAAAATATCTCACATCATGCAACAAAATATGTCTCTGAAAAAGCACATTCACGAATATAAGAGGAAAGAAAAAAAAAAACATACACAAACTACACATAATAACAACTTTGTGTTAGTTGTTGGTTGTGTCAGCGTGAAGTTGGTATCAATCAGCCGTCAGTGACGCATCTGTCTCCAGCAGCAGCACCCTCTGCCTTCATACCATCCCCCCTCCCCCTCCCCCCTTCATAACACCGACCAACCACTGCCCTCACAGCTGACGACCCCCTCCCCCCTCCCCCGCCCCCGATCCCTCAACCTCCACCCTCTCTTTACTCCCGGTTCGGAGCACCTTGCTTCCCTTATCGCCTTGCCTTGTTCTCCCCTCTCTCTCTCTCTCGTTCTTTTTCTTTGTCTCTCTTTCGCTTTGGATTTCCTTGGTTATTAAGTCTCTGTCTAGCTTCTCCGGGTCTCTTTCTATTTTGTCCTTTTCTCTCTCTCTCTTTCCCTCTCTCTCTTTCTTTCTTTCTTTCTTTCTTTCTCTCTTTCTCTCTCTCTCTTTCCCTCTCTTTCTTTCTTTCTTTCTTTCTCTCTCTCTCTCTCTCTCTCTCTCTCTCTCTCTCTCTCTCTCTCTCTTTCTTTCTCTCTCTCTTTCTCTCTCTCTCTCTTTCTTCTCTCTCCCTCTCCCTCTCCCTCTCCCACTCTCTCTCTCTCTCTCTCTTTCTTTTCTTCTTCTTTTTCTTCTCTCTCTCTCTCTCTCTTTCTCTCTCTCTCCCCCCCTCTCCTCCTCTCTCTCCTCTCTCCTCTCCTCTCTTCTCTCTTCTCTCCTTCCTCTCTCTCTGCTTCCTTCTTCTCTCCCTCTCATTCTCTCTTTCTCTCTCTTACTCTCCTCTTCTCTCTTTCTCTCCCTCTTTCTCTCTCTTGATCTCTCTCTCTCTCTCTTCTCTCTCTCACTTCTCTCTCTCCTTCTCTTTCTCTCTCCTCCGTCTTCCCCCCCCTCCTTCCCCTCCTTCCCCCCGTTCCCATTCCCGACAAGGAAAGTTTACATTCCTGACATAGCCGAGCGCAGTCGCCTCGCATTCCTGTTTTATTAATCGCCTGTTTTATTGGCTTTATCCCGTAATATATGTTTGTGTTGGAGCCACGGTGTGTGTGTGTGTGTGTGTGTGTGTGTCTCTCCGCCTCTTCTCCCCCCCCCCTCCTTCCACGCCTCCCCCCAGTGCGACAAGTGTTTTTGTGAGTGTGTGTGTGTGTGTATTAGTGTGTTGTGTTGTGTGTTTGTATGTTTGTGTTGGAGTTTGGTTGTGTGTGTGTGTGTAGTTTTTGTGTGTGGGTGTTGTTTGTGTGTTTGTTTGTTAGTTTATGTGTCTGCGCGCGTGTGTGTATGTGTGTGTGTGTGTGTGTGTGTGTGTGTGTGTGTGTGTGCATGTGTGCGTTTATATGTGCTGGTCTGTTCCTACATGGGTGTTTGTATGTGTATATGTGTTTGTATGTACTGCTTTGTGTTTATGCGTCCATGTATGTATACATAAGTAGTGATGTGTTTGTCTGACTTTGCGTTTATGTTATCTATGAGAGTGTGAGATCAGGAAGACTCTGTGCATATAATAATTTACATAAACATAGAAAATATAAATCTATAAAAGATATTTAACCCAAATTATACATATTTGTAAATCGTTCCAACAAACAACAAACAGCACAAGGAAATTCCCTACCAAAAAAAAAAAAAAAAAAAAAAAAATATGTAGAATGTTAAGACTCGTCATTTACTCAAAGAATGGATGCCAGTATACAATTACATTTTTGTTCCCTTGTTAATTGCAGTCCATCAAGTTGAAAAAAGAGAAATATGTTACAGGAATTATTTTTATTATTCTATAGACGAGAGAGAGAAAGAGGGGTCGTGTGTGGTAGGGGAAGGAAGGAGGGAGGTGGAGGGTTGAGGGAGGTAGAGGGTGGAGGATGGAGGGATGAAGAAGGTGGAAGGAGAGAGGATTGAGGGATAGTGGAGTTGAGAGGATAGGGGATTGAGGGATGGAGAGATGAAGAGGGTAGAAGGAGGGAGGATTGAGGGATGGTGGAGTTGGGAGGATGGAAGAGATGGAGGAAGGAAGAATTTGGAAGGATGGAAGATGGAAAAGATGGAGGGACGGAGGAGGTTAAAGAATAAATGGATGGATGGGAGAGATGGAGGAATAAGAGAGTAGCAGGGATGGAGGAAGAACACAGAGGGAATTGTATGTGGGTGAAATCGGGAAGAAAAAGGGTGATGGAATGTGGGATGGAGGAATGGAATTCGAAGGGAAGGAAAAAGAAAAAAATGCAAATAAAAGGGTTTGGACCGTTTTCGAGGGGAGACTTTTCTACTTTTTTATTGCTTGGTTTTATTTTGTTTTAAATCAATAATGATAGAGATAGAAAACTGAAAAAAATGTGTACATCGAAAAACCAAGAGTCTAAGATTAAAAAAGTCTTTTCCTCTTTTATCTTAGATGTTTTCATAGTAATAGCAATAATGGTAATAAAGATAATGGTAATGATAAAATATTGATGATAATGATAATAACAATGACAATGATAATGATAATAACAAAATGATAAGAAGAGCGTAGGCCAATGACCTCAATAATCTTAAAGAAACACAAGCACCGGGGTCAGAGGTCAAGAAAGGTCAGCCGGTTTGCCTCCCCCATCCTCCTCCTCCTCCATAACCTCTGCAGTTGCTTCTCTTCCTCCCCTCTCCCTCCTCCTCCTCCACCACATCTTCCTCTTCCACGTTCCCTTTTTCCTCCTTCATTTTGTCCTCCCTTCTCTTTCCTCCCACTCCTCGTCCAACCTTCTCCCCCTTCCACCTCATCCCTTTTCCTCTTCCCCCTTCCACCTCCTCCCTCTTCCACCTCCTCCCTCTTCCACCTCCTCCCTTCTCCTCCCTTTAAGCAGACATTACAATACCCCAGCCGATACCACTCGCCAAATTATTCCGCAGATATACAATGACTCCGCAATAGAAATCTGAATAAGGGCGGAAGGGGTAAAAATTCAGACAACAGTTGTTTTTTTTTCAATATCCCCTTACCCTCCCCCCCCCTCCTTCTCACGATCCACTCAACCCAAAAAGAAAAAGAAAGAAAGAAAAAGAAACCAGCCGCAGGCAAGTAAAAAATGTCGAACTTAAAATCAAGTACACCAAAGAAAGAAAAGGAATAGTATCCCCTCAAAAATTATTTTTAAAAAATACAAAAAGAAAACGTACTATAAGGGGGCAAAATATCATATCAA
>NW_028234405.1:38306978-38316978 GCF_977035675.1 Penaeus japonicus
AGTTATAATAATAACTGATATAATCATAACAACGTACCTAAACAAATACCCAATACCTAATACCAAAGCAAATAGCAAACACCTTAACAAATATCCATTACTTAAACAAGAGCTTAATACCACAATAAAAAAAAAAAAAAGACTTTCGCGATCCGATATTCTTTCCAACAGAATAAACAAAAAAGAAAAAACAGAACTGTCTTAGGACAATCCCTTGGGAGGAGGAGGGGGAGGGTAGGGGAGGGGGGCGGATAAGGAATATGGAAGGGTGGGGGGTGAGAAGAGAAAGGAAGATAGATGAACGAGAGAGAGAGGGAGAGAGAGGGGAGGGAAGGAGGGAGGGATTGAGGGAGGGAGGGAGAGAAATTGAGGGAGGGAGGGAGGGAGGGAGAGGGAGGGAGGGAGGGAGGGAGGGAGGGAGGGAGGGAGGGAGGGAAGGAGGGAGGAAGGAGAGAGGGAAGGAGGGGGAGGGGAAGACAATGTGAAAAACACCTACACACCCGTAATCAAAGGAAAACAAGAGCCAGACAGATAAACAATAATCATAACCCAAATTACAGAGAAACAAACGGACAAACAAAACTAAAAAGACAGAGAGGAGAAGTCACATCCTTCCCTCCTCTTTCCTCTCCGCCGCCTTCTCTCCATCCCTCTATCGCTCCTTCCACCTTCCCTTTTATCTACTCTTCTTCTTTCTCTCTTTCTATCCATATCTCCCTCTTTCCCACCGTCTTTACCTCTTTTCCTTCATCTCTCCTTCTTTCCCTCCATCTCTCCTTCCTCCTTCACTTTCCCTTTCCATTTTTCCCTCCTCCCAATCTCCCTGCCATCTCGCTCTCCCTTCCTCCCTATCATCCTTCCCCTTCTCCCTTCCCCTGTCCCTCCTTTCTCCCTACTTTCCTCCCTCCATTCTTCCTTGCCTCTTTCCCATCCAACTTAACATCATCCCTTGCTCCCTTCTTCCCTTCCTTTCTCCCTCCCTCCTTCCCTCCCTCCCTCCTTCTCTCCCTATCTCCTTCCCTTCCTTTTTGCACCCTCTGTCCTCCTATTCTTCCCCCCTCCCTCCCTCCCTCCCTCCTCTCCATCTTCAATCCCTTACCCTACCATCTTTACCATCCCTTCTCCCCTCCCTCCTTCCCTCCATCCTCACCCACCCTACTACACCCTATCCTATCCTACCCCACCGCCACACCACCCTACCACACCCGCACACCACCCTACCACACACCCCCACACCCCCTCCCTTACCCTACCTCCCCCACTCCTTCCCCTTCGACCTCCCCACCCTCAAAAAAAAAAAAAAAAAAAAAAAAATCCCCAAATCTCCCCGGAAGCTCGGGGAAATCCCCTAGCCGGCGAGTGAAATATGGCACAGCGGGATAAGGTTTCCCAAGAGAGCACTTACCGTCTCTATCAATTGGGCAGATTCCTCCTCTTTGGGGGGGAGGGGGAGGGGGTGGAGGAGGAGGAGGAGGGAGAGGAGGAGGGGAGGCTTCCCTTGATGGGTGAAGAGCGGTAAGAGGGGGATGGGGGTAGAGGAGAGGAAGGGGGGGATTCCCTTGATGGGTGAAGAGCGGTAAGATGGGGATGGGGGTAGAGGAGAGGAGAGGGGGGGGGATTCCCTTGATGGCTGGGATGGGTGGGTTGAAGGGAGGGTGGGTGAGGGGATGTACTCGAAAGCTAGGGGGGATTGGGGGATGGGAGGGGGGAGGGGGGAGGGAAGGAAAGAAGGAGGATTGAGAGGGCGAGTCGAGGTGACCTGCGAGTGTTAGGGTGGATGACCTGGGAGAAAGAGAGTGAGGGAGGGTGAGGGAGAAGGAGAAGGAGAGGGAGAGGGAGAGTTGGAGGGAGAGGGAGTAAAAGTGGGAGTGGGAGTGGGAGAGGGAGAGGGAGAGGGAGAGGGAGATGGAGAGGGAAAGTGAGAGGGAGAGGGAGAGGGAGAGGGAGAGTTGGAGGGAGAGGGAGAGGGAGTAAAAGTGGGAGTGGGAGTGGGAGAGGGAGAGGGAAAAGGAGTGGGTGAGATTGAGGGAGTAAAAGTGGGAGTGGGAGAGGGAGAAAGTAAAAAGGGAAAGATCTCTTCGAGCGCTAAAGAAAACGAAACGAAGACATAGAATCGAATAAAGAAATAAGAACGAATGATATTTAGAATAAAGTTTAATTACACATAATTAGAAGTTAATGACTTTTTAGCAGTTACCGCTGGTGAAAGTTTATGGGACCATTACGCGATAATGAGACAGCATTTATAACTAACAGTATTCAAAAGTATTCAAGAGCAATACTAATAAATAAGGTATGAGTAGTGTGTTGCTCAGCTAGTGATAAGTAAAGATGGTAATTGAATACTTCAATTAGAAGCAGACACTGAAACACAGATAGATAGACAGACATAAAGAAAGAAAGACAGATTGAAAAACGGAAAGACAGACATAAAGAAATAAAGACAGACAGACAGGTAAGAAGACAGACAGAAAGAGAGAGAAAGAGAGAGAGAGAGAGAGAGAGAGAGAGAGAGAGAGAGAGAGAGAGAGAGAGAGAGAGAGAGAGAGAGAGAGAGAGAGAGAGAGAGAGAGAGAGAGAGAGAGAAGAGAGAAAGAAAGAAAAAAACACGACCTAAAGATGAACAGTAGTATCCCCTCTCGCCTCTCGTCCCCTGAAACAATGGTGGGCTGGAGTAATGGGGAGGATTTAGCATGTAATTGAAACAGGAGGAGATGGGAGGCAGTGTGGGGGATGGGAGGGTGGGAGGGGATGGGATGGGGGGTCGGTGTCGGGGGTTTGACGAGGGTCGAGGGACCGAGGGGAGGAGGGTGCGAAGAGAGAGAGAGAGAGAGAGAGAGAGAGAGAGAGAGAGAGAGAGAGAGAGAGAGAGAGAGAGAGAGAGAGAGAGAGAGAGAGAGAGAGAGAGAGAGAGAGAGAGAGAGAGAGAGAGAGAGAGAGAGAGAGAGAGAGAGAGAGAGAGAGAGAGAGAGAGAGAGAGAGAGAGAGAGAGAGAGAGAGAGAGAGAGAGAGAGAGAAAGAGAGAGGGAAAGAGAGGGGGGGGGGGGAGAAGGGGAAGGCAGGGGCAGATAGGGGTGAGTTGATGGATGGACTGATAGGCAAACGGAATAAATGAATAGACGAGCGGGCAGGCATATTTTCCCAGTACTTTATGACCACTTATCATCGATGCTTAATCGGAGGCAAGTATGACAGAGCACCGCCAATACGGCACCAGTCATGAGATTGATTGAAGACGTACAGCATATACTTCTTTTACGAGTGACGTAGCCATTGTGACGCATGCCAAAGACTGCAGCATTGCGTTCTTGTGTCTGAGCTTTACGACACCGATATGTCTCGGACGCTGTCGGACCAGTAAGAAGAATGTCGCCATGAAAGATCATTGTTAATTGACGGGAAAATCCGGATCTTGCGATGGACTCGTGCTCCATTTCTCTTTAGTGGAGACAATAGATTTAGTTCATTAATGATGAAGCATTACGTGCACTATCGTTTTGCATAGTTTCCGATTGTTTGTTTAAAACGCCATATACGTATTTTGTTTATATGTGTCAATATGATGTCACGCTCGTCTTTCATAAGTTTTGTCTACTTTAACTCACAGCTCATATTACCGGGTTATTACCGCTCTTAGCACCCCCCCCCCCCTACACACACAAATGATAATAAGAAGAAAGAATAAAAATTAAGATAAAATAATAATAATAATAATAACCCTGCACTCTCTTCCCCCGATTCACGCGCCACAGGTCCCTTCCCCGGGGTCATTTTCCGTCCTTTCTTATTCCGCCTCGTCTCTTACAGGCCACCCTCGCTTCATGAACCAGCTGTCATGTGGCATGGAAGTGGTGTCCCTGGCCGGCGAGTGGCTCACCGCCGCTGCCAACACCAACATGTTTACCTTCGAAATTGCTCCAGTCTTCATCCTCATGGAACAGGTATGTTGGTTTGTTCGTTTGTTTGTGTTTGCATGTGTGTGATGAATATTTGACTATTTCTCCAAGTAAGTTTGCACACGTGAAAGAGAGAGAGAGAGAGAGAGAGAGAGAGAGAGAGAGAGAGAGAGAGAATCAAAACAAACCTAAGGAAAAAAACAAGAATCAAGAATCAACCATCCCCTACACGTGCCCCCTTCCCTCCAGGTCACCATGCGCCACATGAGAGAGATCATCGGCTACAAGCAGGGCGACAGCATCCTAGCTCCCGGCGGCTCCATCAGCAACCTCTACGCCGCCCTCGTCGCCAGGCACAAGATGTTCCCAGAGTACAAGAAGAAGGGACTCCGAGCTCTCCCCGGCGAGCTCTGCATGTTCACTTCTCTTCACGTGAGTTTCGTTTCCTGTGTTTCGTTTTTGAGTTTCGTTTCGTTGTTCATTTTGCATTTGGGTGGGTTTTTGTGTAGGATATGCTTGGGGTTTTCTTGATGTTTTTTTGTGTGTGTTTTATTGCGCTAACCTTTCTTGCTCTTTGCCTGATAAGTATATTTATGATGATTCCTAGCTGGTTATATCCACGTTTTTCCGTCTTCTTGTCCACTTTATATATGTATATATATATATATATATATATATATATATATATATATATATATATATATATATATATATATATATATTGTTGTTGTTGTTTTTCGATATTTTCATCTTTCTCTTTATCTTTTTATCCATTAATTCTCATACCTTCCCATCATCTTTTCTAATCCTTTACAAGTAAATTCACCATTCCAGTTACTCTCCTGTTAATCTTCCGGCTTACCTCTCATCCATCTATAAATTCTCTATAAATTCATCTTGTCATACTTCTTTTCATCTACCTATCTTCTAATCAGTATAAGTTCCTGTCACCTCTCCCAACCTTCCACCTGTCAAACTATCATCACTTCGTATTTATTATCCAGACTAACATAAGACTATAGCACGCGTGAAGTAAGCGGTCCTTCTTTCTCTGCACCGTTGACACGAAATGACTTGCCCTATTGTCTTTTTCAGAGCCATTACTCCATGATGGGCACTGCAGCTGCAATGGGTCTTGGCACTGACAACTGCATTGAAGTCCCCGTTGATGACAAGTAAGTCACGGTTGATCATTCAAATCAGATTGAATAATTTGCGACTTAGATTTAACCACTCGCATCCACTCAATACATTCTATTATAATGTGAAACGATACTTTTACTTTGTACGGCTTAATACCAAAATAAAGTCAAAATAAAATACAGTCAGAATAAAGCATATATGAATTAGAAATAGTATCCCATCCCGCTTACACACTCTCCGTCAACAACAGAGGCCGCATGATCCCATCCGAGCTCGACCGTCTCATCCAGGAATCCAAGGCAAAGGGCAAGATTCCCTTCCTCGTCTGCGCTACCGCCGGAACCACCGTCATGGGCGCCTTCGATCCCCTTCACGCCATCGCCGACGTCTGCGAGAAGCACAAACTCTGGTTCCACGTTGATGTAAGTCCTCGAAGGGGTTGGTTCTGAATCCCCTTTGGTTTGCGTCCTCTTAGTGGGTTGTGAATCCTTGCAATGTTTTTTGTTCTGGTTTCCTACGAGAATTGAGTTCGAAATCATCTACTTTCTGTCAACTAGTTATTTTTCCTTTAAAGGGAAGAAGAAATTACTGAAAATGTCCAATATAAATATATGGACATATAGAAGATAAAGAAACAAATAGATATATAGATTGATAGATAGTGATAGAGAAATAGATAGAGAGAGAGATAGAGATAGAGATAGAGATAGAGATAGAGATAGAGAGAGATAGAGATAGAGATATAGACAGAAATAGATGGAAAGAGAGAGAGAAACCTGACCTCCCCCCCTTGCCCCTAGGCTGCCTGGGGCGGCGGAGTCCTGCTGTCCAAGAACCAACGGCACAAGATGGCCGGCGTGGAGCGCTCCGACTCGCTCACCTGGAACCCACACAAGCTGATGGGGGTCCTCCTCCAGTGCTCCACCGTGCACTTCAAGGAGGACGTGAGTGTTCCCGACTGTAAACTGGCAAAGATTCATACAATTATAAGGATAATAATTATGATAAATGGTCATGTTGATACTGATGATGATGACAAGGATAATAAAATGATAAAATGATAATGATTATAACAATCATGATCATAAAAATAATGAGAATAATGATTATGATTATAACAATATTGATGGTAATAATGATGATAATAAAAAAATAGTAATAATAATAATGATGATGATAATAATAGAAATGATCATGATGATAACAATCATCATCATCATCCTCATAATAATAATAATAATATTAATATTAATAACAATAATAATAATAATAATGATAATAATAACAACAATAATAATAATGATAATACCAATAATGGTAATAATAATAACAATGATAGTAACAATAATAATGATGATAATAACAACAACAATAATAATAATTACAATGAGGATAACAATCATTACAACAATAATTAACAACAGTAATAATTTTGATGATAACAAACACACTAACAATAATAACAAGAACAATAACCTCAACATAGACAAAATAGATAACAAAACAATACACCAAAAAGAAACACAACCAACCTTTAACATTAAAAAAAACATTTTCAAAAGCTTCCCCACCTTCCCTCTAACACTAGCCTTCATCCTCAGGGTCTGTTGATATCTTGCAACCAGATGTGCGCCGACTACCTCTTCCAGCAAGACAAGCCTTACGACGTCAATTACGACACCGGTGACAAGGTGATCCAGTGCGGTCGTCATAATGACATCTTCAAGCTGTGGCTGATGTGGCGCTCTAAGGTTGGTTGGCTTGGGTTGTTGCTGTGGTGGTGGGGGTGGGGTGGTGGTGGTGGTGGTGGTGGGGGTGGGGTGGGTGGGGGTTGGAGGGAGGGAGGGAGGGAGGGAGGGAGGTAGAGGGAGGTAGAGGGAGGGAGGGAGGGAGGGAGGGAGGGAGGGAGGTAGAGGGAGGGAGGGAGGGAGGGAGGGAGGGAGGGAGGGAGGGAGGTGGAGAGAGGGAGGGAGGTGGAGGGAGAACGGTAGAGGGGAGTTATCGGTAATAGAGACAGAGTATTAATGATTTTAGAGTGTTTATTCACATAGGTTTAATGAATGTCAAGGGATGAAAGAGAGAGAAAAATCATTTATGTCTCTTATCAATGATAATACCAATGTCTCTTTAATTTAATTTGTGGTTAATACCATGTTTCGTGTACAAACCATTGGACATTGGTTGCCATTATGGTTACTCTTTCCGTCTCATTACCGTTACTCTTTCTGTGTTTACTTAATAATCATCAAGCTCACCTTTACTGATGCCTGTTGGTTGCTTACAGGGCGACGATGGTTTCGAGAAGCACATCGACCACCTGTTCGAAATGACGAATTACCTTGTGCAGCGCATGAAGCAGCACCCAGACAAGTTCGAATTCCTGAACGACGAGCCCGAGTGCACCAACGTATGCTTCTGGTACGTCCCTCACCGCCTCCGCTCCATGAAGCCCGGACCCGAACGCCATAAGCTCCTGGGAGATGTAAGTTCGGCTTCTGTTTGTCTGTTTTCGTATGGCGAGGGACTTCTCTGATTGGGAAGGGGTACATTTGCCTTCTCTTTATGTCACTAGGGATGTGGTTATTGAATAGTCTAAAGAAATGAAAATAGAATAAATATTCAGTCATTAGATATTTCGGAGTGAAATCTGTTTTCATTCGCTGATTTTTGCTATCTTCTGTAAGCGGTAAGCCGAGCTTTTGCTGAGCGTCTTTTCCCTTCTTCAGATCCAGCCTATCCTCAAGGGCCGCATGATGACCTCGGGAACCCTAATGATCGGCTACCAGCCCCTGGACCATCACCCCAACTTCTTCAGGAACATCATCTCCTCCCAGGCAGTCAGGCGGGAGGACATCGACTTCATGCTGGAAGAGCTTGATCGTCTTGGCTACGACTTGTAAAGCCCCTGAACGCGTTGCCGGGGCGTCTCAGCGTCGTAGGGGAAGGAATGGGCTGTCCTGAAGTAGATGCTTCGAAAGTGACCTTCAGCGACCTCGCTTCTTTTGGAAGAAGGTCACGAGGGATTCTTGAGAAGATGTAGTAGTGCAAAGCAGGACTTCCATTCCCGACCCGGCCGAGAGCCGCCGGCAATGATCGCAAGAGGAACCTTTATGTTGCGCTGAGGTCCTCCTCGATACAAATGTATATTGTGGTGACTTGAGATACACTCTCCTACCCGAGGAGAACGTACCTCGAGGTTGATACTTGTATTTACTGAGCAGACACTTTCAAAACAACCTGCGGCCACGGAGGAGGGCGCTGAGAGCTTGTTAATGTTGCTATATGTAGTGTTGTCTTAGTGTAGACGCGCCAGTGTCACCACATGTCAGCAATAATGAGGCAAGAGCCGGTTGGCGTCGTGTGCGGGCTCGCCTCAGACTGTAGGAGAAGGCGTCGTTTAATACAGACAGTTAGTGTGACCCGGATATGGGCAGTGTCGTGTGCAGGCTGAGCCCAAAAACCGGCCTGCAGAAGGCCACGGCTCAAGTGTACGGTCGAGGCCCCGCGCACGCGACCGAAAGCAATAAGGGTACAATCAATAGCTTTTCGTACAGTCACTGCTATATATTGGTTGAGGTACTGTAGGAATGAGCAGACTGGGGTGGCTCCATCATAGCAACCTGGTGAGTCTGATCATGGCTCAACCCCCAAACCCCAACCCCACACTTCTTAAGCAACTTTACCCCTCGACTTATGTAATATTATATCAGGGTTTACGGGATTTACGGATGCACTGTTGAGTTGTTTCTGAGATGAGTGATAAACATGAAGGAGACAGAAGGGGTAAATATAAAGGGTAAAGAGACGGAGAAAATGAGATATGCAATGATCTGTGTGTGTGAAATGTTAGGTTGATTGTTTTAGAGTATGCTAAGAATACTGATGATAAGGTTAGACACATCACCAATGAGATAGTGAAATGCGACAAAAGTTACCACTACAAAATTTCTAGAAGTCGTGACTCTAAATTATGCAGTTTCCATCAATATGCAACTCTCCTGAAGAACTTGACACACTCATTTGCAGAGTAAACATTTCAGCCTTCTTAAAGCATTATCGCAACAAATATTCATAACACATTTCAAGAGCACTCATACACAAAACAAATGCCTCATACACTCTCTAAGACCAATTATGCACGAATGTCCGAGCGCCAGGCACTAGCACGTCAGCTTAGGTCACTTGCCCTCATGCATGACAGTTGTGAACGTTCGCTTTCCGCATTGACAACTCCCAGCCGGACGGATCTCTTGGGGCGACACGCAACACCTCGCAGTACCTGAGGTGGTGGCTTCATTTTGACATCATATCGTCACACTGTAAATAGTTTAGAATTTGGGTTGACGATTAGAAAGTCGAGATTCAATTTTGTATTGATTGCTTGCGGGTGCGTTTGAAGGACGTGTCTCGGCATGTTGCTTGTTTGTTTGTTTGTTTGTTTGTATTTATGTGTGTGTGTGTGTGTGTGTGTGTGTGTGTGTGTGTGTGTGTGTGTGTGTGTGTGTGTGTGTGTGTGTGTGTGTGTGCCTCTTGGATGCATCTGGCTGTTGCATGCTATTTCTCTTCGCATATTCTTCTTACTCTTATGCACGATACTTCTTAAACAATTCTTGATAGTGAACACATCAGAACGTTTGGACGCGTTCGTAAAATAAACGCCTCGTTAGGTCCTCTTTGACACTTCACACCTCTTGCAAATTTAGGATTTTTGAAAATCACTGTCAACGGTGTTTGGCTTCAGCTCACTTCCTCACCCCGCCCCCCCTTCAAGTTTTTTGGACTTTTGAAAACAATTTGATATTATTCCATTCTTTGAAATCCGCACGCATCACATTTAGCATTCGTCTGTATTTGTCCCGTAAACTGCACTTGCACTTTTAAGCGTTTTAGATCTCTTGCACTCGGGTCTGCCTTGGAGTGATACCTTCGTAGTGTTGGTGTCTTGTAGGTGCTCTCTTTAT
>NW_028234405.1:38344478-38349478 GCF_977035675.1 Penaeus japonicus
CAACCACCAGCCCACCCCCACCCCCAACAACCACCAGCCCACCCCCACCCCCACCCCCAACAACCTCTAGCCCACCCCCACCCCCAACAACCACCAGCCCACCCCCACCCCCAACAACCACCAGCCCACCCCCACCCCCAACAACCACCAGCCCACCCCCACCCCCAACAACCACCAGCCCACCTCCACCCCCAACAACCACCAGCCCACCCCCACCCCCAACAACCACCAGCCCACCTCCACCCCCAACAACCACCAGCCCACCTCCACCCCCAACAACCACCAGCCCACCCCCACCCCCAACAACCACCAGCCCACCCCCACCCCCAACAACCACCAGCCCACCCCCACCCCCACCCCCAACAACCTCTAGCCCACCCCCACCCCCAACAACCACTAGCCCACCCCCAACAACCACCAGCCCACCCCCACCCCCAACAACCACCAGCCCACCCCCACCCCCAACAACCACCAGCCCACCCCCACCCCCAACAACCACCAGCCCACCCCCACCCCCAACAACCACTAGCCCACCCCCAACAACCACCAGCCCACCCCCACCCCCAACAACCACCAGCCCACCCCCACCCCCAACAACCACCAGCCCACCCCCCCCCCCAACAACCACCAGCCCACCCCCACCCCCAACAACCACCAGCCCACCCCCACCCCCAACAACCACCAGCCCACCCCCACCCCCAACAACCACCAGCCCACCCCCACCCCCAACAACCACCAGCCCACCCCCACCCCCAACAACCCCTACCCCACCCCCAACAACCACCAGCCCACCCCCACCCCCAACAACCACCAGCCCACCCCCACCCCCAACAACCACCAGCCCACCCCACCCCAACAACCACCAGCCCACCCCACCCCCCACACCCACCTGCGACCCCCCACCCCCAACAACCACCAGCCCCCCCCCACCCCCAACAACCACCAGCCCACCCCCACCCCCAACAACCACCAGCCCACCCCCACCCCCACCCCCAACAACCACCAACCCACCCCCACCTCCATCAACCACCACCCTACCTACCGCAACAATCAGTCCAGTGACAGTCATTGATAATTTCACCTTCAAGTGTTCCAACAACAACCAGAGACCCGACAAGCCGTGGCCCACGAGGCGCTATTGCCAGTTCTTCGCCTTGTGTTCGCCGGCCGGACAGTTCTTGGTAAGTATTGGGTCAGTGCCATGACTTTTGGGCTAGTATTTTCAGGCTGTTCTTATTATGTTCGTTCGGTTGAGTTTTTTTTTTTTAATATATATATTTTTTTTTTACTTCTGTGTTTCTTTTGGTCTCTGTCCCTCTCTGTCTGTGCGTGTTTCAGTTTGTCTCTCTCTGTCTAAGTCTCTATCTACGCTTCTGTCTGTCTAAGTCTCTGTTTCTGTCTGTCTCTATCTTTTTTTCTGTCTCTGTTTGTCTCCCTCTCTCTGTCTCTCTCCGTCTCTGTCTCTGTTTCTGTGTCTGTCTGTCCTTGTCTTTCTCTGTCTGGTGATTCGAGTTCCTTTATCTTGACTATGAGTATTTCCCCTACCTCTTTCTGCTTGATTTGGTAGATAATTGCAGGATCTATCAGTATATTTTAAACAACAAAAATGATTACTTTCATTTGAAGTTAGACTTCAGAAATAACGGGGAAAAAATTAAAAGTTTTATTTTCAACCAAGAATCATTACACAACTGGTGTGTGACTGTTAATCCATATAATCAGCTTAGTCCCTAGGCATCTTTGGTAAACCCGGAACATCGCAGACAGCCAGATGAACAGATTCTTAAATGCTTAGACAATTCTCACCTATATCCGACCTAAAATCACCCTTGCTGGTTATCTTGACATTGCCCTATCATGACCTATGACCTTATTGCCACAGGGTGAACTGCAGCTGTGTGACTCCTACTTCACGTGTCTCCTGCAAGAGGACGGGTCATGGAAAGCTGAGCTGGAGAGCTGCCCTGTAAATGAACTCTTCAGTTACGAGGAAGACAAATGTGTTCCTCGCCCATCAGGTTAGTTGCGTGTAGAGAGAGAGAGAGAGAGAGAGAGAGAGAGAGAGAGAGAGAGAGAGAGAGTGTGTGTGTGTGTATGTGTGTGTGTGTAGTATGTGTGCGTGTGTACAATATATGAGTAGGATTTAAGGATCACACAGTATGTAATACCTTTAAAACTATCAACATATATCAAAACTCAACAAATAACTTCTTTAGTAATAACTAATTTCACCAAATCTCTACGTTTCAGCCGAATCGTTGTGTGGTTGAATACAACAGTCACCCGTGTCTTGAAATGATGAATCTCAGTCGCCGTTTTGTAGAGATGCTCTCAGTCCATCGCTTGCGGAAGAGGCTGAGAGAACATTTGTCATGATTATTTATATGTATCTTTGCTGTTTACCATATTTGTAATTATCTTTTTTCTTCGTATTTTTTTTCTACTTCACTCTTTATTCATCTGTCTATTAAGATAGATGGTAAAGGATGTGATTAGATTTTAATGCAGATCATATATATGCTGGTACATATTAATCTGTATCTGTTTACGTTATTATATATTTATCTATTTATTGTATGTAGGCATACACAATAATATACACATGAAGACACACATATACACACACAGAGGTAAACACACACACACAGGTAAACACACACACACACACACACATACACACAAACATTTTAAATATTTGTGTGCATATATATACATGAATATGTATGTTTGTGTTTGCGTGTGTATGTAGTATACACTTCCATATGAAACACATGTGTCCTCTTATATTAAACCAACAAAAGAGTAACGTATTGAAAATATATCTACTGAATTCGACTTTGTTTTATAGGGATTTACGGTTATATACTTAATTACTCCGTCTATGAAGATGTAATGTATGCTATTTATTATCTTTGCAATGAAAATGTTCTTGTACTCGTTGTTACCTGGTATTTGTTGAATATTTATTGTTCTCAGTATTAGTTTGTTTTATTCACCTGTACATTCACAGACCTAAAGTATGGTAGTAAAAACATTCTTGATATAAAAAACTGACTTTGTTATTGTACACATGCTTTCGACAACTTGTGATGGTAATGGAGTGAGAATAGTGAGAATAATGATAATTATGATAATGGTGAGGATGATGATTTGATGGTGGTTATGATATTGATGAATGTAGGAATGATACTAGAATCATATGAAAAATGATATATTTTTTCATGTATCATTCTTGGTCTCAACAACATGAAGTAGCATAACAATAAAAACAAAAATAATGAAAGCAAGAATGATATGACTAATAATGACAACGATCATAATGGCAATAAAATTATGTGGATGATGATACAGTAATGATAATGATGATGATTAAGATACTGATTACGGTGATAATGATAAACGGTTGTTGATAATGATCACAGGAATAATAAAGATGGTGATGATAACAACAAAATTTAGGACAGGGCCGGCCAAGTGGGCCCCAACCCTTGGAGTGTAATAAATTAACTCGCATTTTTAAGCGCATATTTTGGCTGTTTTTCATCCTCTCAAAGATATCAAGTCTATAAGAGACTTTTATTTCCATGTATGTGATTCTACAGACCTTGGTGCAAGTTGATTGGGAACCTGGGCACACCAGAATTGTTTCCTAAGGCCGATCGTGATATAATAATGAGAATGAAGATGATGATATCAATAATGATAATGGTAATGGTTATCATTCCTATCATCATAATTATTACCATTATCCTAATTTATTGAAATTACCATCAACATTCATACAATCATGATTTACCCATAGAGAGGAAATTAGGGAGCATAATATGTTATAGATATCATAAATCGTGTGATTGGTATAATACCTGAGTTACCGTTTAAATATTTTCATTTTCTTTGATATCATCCTTGAGCGCGAAGTTAAATTTTCTTTCACTCAAAGAAATTTAAAGGAGTAACTAAAAAATATCCACTCTCTCTCTCTCTCTCTCTCTCTCTCTCTCTCTCTCTCTCTCTCTCTCTCTCTCTCTCTCTCTCTCTCTCTCTCTCTCTCTCTCTCTCTCTCTCTCTCTCTCTCTAAATGACATTCTGAAGCAAATTAACGAGATTAAGCAAGAATATGAGATAAAACAACTTATTTTCACTGATGGGTCGGTAATTTCAGCCACAGGTTCAGCCACATGCGCTGCAATCGTATGCGATGCCACTGGAAGGAATAGCGATGTTGGATTCAGACTCAACAACTGGGCGTCCATCCTGCAAGCAGAACTGTTTGCTTTACTTGTTACTCTAAAGATAGCCGATCGCACGGGGGATAGTACTCCCATCATAACAAACTCCCTCTCCTCACTTCTTGCTCTAAACTCATACAGAAATGATAACACGGGACTCGTGTCAACAGCGAGGCATAGGTTGAACAGATTGTTTCTGAAGGATGTAACCACTAAATTTCTGTGGGTACTATCACACATAAATCTAGAGTTACACGATATGGCTGATGCTCTATCTAGATCATGCAGTCATATGGATACTATTGAGTATGATATTGGTGTAATAACTGAGCATGTACGTAAGATCATAAAGAAAAAGCTCTCCACTCTGGCTGAAACCAAGAGAAATGTTAAGCAAGACACAAGCAGATCAATCATTCATCACAACGCTATGTCCAAGACAAAGCATATCTACGAGTTACGAGGCAGCTTGATGTAGTGATTGCAAGGTTACGGCTTGGCTACAAATATTACTGGGAGTATAGTGTTTCAAATAATGCTGAGGGAACTGAATGTAAGTTGTGCAGTCAACCCTATTCACACACCCTTGGCCACTATATAATGATATGTCCTCTAATTGAAGAATTTCGTGAAAGGATTGAACGTAAAACACTGTACAGTATTGTAACATCATTTATAGAGGACGGCATTTTATGTGATATATTACGCAGACACAAGGACTTTGCCTGTAATAGATAAAATTGCAAGGTCTCTCTAGAGTGATATACATGC
>NW_028234405.1:38394478-38399478 GCF_977035675.1 Penaeus japonicus
TATCATTATCATCAAAATCATTATCACCTATTATTATTATCAACATTATTATTATCATTATCATTGTAATCACTATCATTATCATCATTATTATCATCAGCATCATTACCATTGTTATCAACTATCGTTATTATTATTAAGATTATCATTATGGTTATCACGATGACGATACCAATTGTATCTATATAATTACTATCATTATCATTAACCCTCTTTTTGTCCTGATTATTATCACTACCATGCCATCATCATTGCCATTACCACTATTACCATAATATCATCATTACCTTTGTCATTATTATTATCATCATAATCAATATTATCACTACTATCAATAAATGGCCACAAGTTCGTATTATTCTTACCACATAGCCGGTTCCAATGAATCTAGAAAAAAAAATTTATTGGCGAGAGCTAGATTCCCCCTCCTACTAGATAATTGTAACGTTTAGCAAACCAAAAAAGGGGTAATACAGAAAGGGAAATTACAGATTTATATATTTTCTTTTATAGTCTTCCTTTCATTATCTTTTTTTTAAGAGTTGCTTTTGCTATCAACATGATCATTGTCCTTATCGTTATTGTTTTCATTATAATCATTATTATGCTTATTAGCACTATTGTTTTCATTATTATTTATCGGTCATGTGCAAATCTATCAATGAGGAATATCTAGAATAAAATCGCAATTTTAATAGCACTGTATTCATTCTAATGAGCATTTGATAGTAATCATTCCATGTTGTAATGTAATCTTATATTTTTTTATTATATGTTTATGATATTTATTCCACTAATGATGATACAAATTATATCTCTAAATACATTAACCTGATTTGTTCTGTTAATCTATCTATTACATATAGACAGAAAACACACACACGTTTGTATATGCAAATATCTTTCGCACCCCCTGAACACAGGCACCTCGAGTCAGTCGCCGGTTCAGATCCTCAACTTCCAAGAAAACAACATAGGAGTAGCAACATCCTGGGCCCTTTTGCCTGCTCCTCCTCCTTTGTCGAGGTTCACACTATGTTACTCCGTTCAGGTATGTTAATCATGATACCAAAGCATAGACCAATCAGTATATTCTCTATAATTACCATCGAGATTAGGATGTCTGGGATTTAGTTGGATTAAAAGGACGGCCGATTTTTCAGGTGTCGTGGTACAGGGCCGCGGCGACTCTCTTTTCCTACGCTTATTCGGACTCTGACGACAACGAAATCGTGGTGGGTGAGTATTTGCCCCATTAATTGTATATTGGGTTTTGGAACACGTGTGGCAGCGATGTTTGGTTGTGCTTAAGGCATTGGTTAAATTTTTTATATCAGAAATGGGGATTGAGTCTATATATTTAATTATATATTAAATGGGTAGTCTCAATACATACAAAATACATAGAGTGGGGTACATAGACGTTAGGATAAGTCTTCCAAATCCCCTACTTAATTGAGGCATGTAAGAAAAAGGAATATATATATATATATACATACATACAGATATATATATATATATATATATATATATACATATATATATATATATATATATATATATATATATATAGAGAGAGAGAGAGAGAGAGAGAGAGAGAGAGAGAGAGGGTATATATATAGATATATATATATACACACACATATATATATATATACACACCACAATACATACATATATATATATATATATATTTATTTATTTATTTATTTATATATATATATACATATATATATACATATGTATATATTTATTAAAACGCCAGATTGATTAATTGTTAACGAGTCCTCGTTGCTTAAATGCAGAACTAGCCCCTTAAAAAAATGATACCCTATATCTAAGTGTCATATCAAAATACCCTATTTATTTCCCTTTGAACTGCCTTGACAAATTGTGTATTGAGTAAGACGCGTCGTTGCTGGGAATAAACAAGGCTCAAGATTATCACGGTACGAATAATTCTCACTTTAAGAGCTTGCACCTTAAATCTATAATCCATCTGGAGTAGCAACAGCAGTATAAGTATTGCTTCAAATCATATCGTTCTTTGTACTTTGTCGATCGATTATTTTAATATAATGAAACCACAATTATCAGACTGGCAGTATTCTTTACTGATTAGTCATATGATCAAATAAATTATCGTGCATTTATAAGACACAATATATCGATATATATATATATATATATATATATATATATATATATATATATATATATATATATATATATATATATATATATATTTTTTTTTATTTTTTTTTTTTTTTTTTTGGGGGGGGGGCGATTGCCGCGTATGCCCTACGAATTCTAAACAACACACTTCCTAGTGTGTACCACTCGGCCTATCATACCAACACTATCATCTTGGGTATTTAATGGATCCAGACGTAGTGGGCAGGGAGGGCAGAGGGTAGGATGCACGTTGCTAGTGCGGTGAAAATACCTTGGTAAATGCCCAGCCTACTCAATTTTATTTGCTTTTGCTTATAGTTGATCATTAAGCCAATGGATCCACTTAATCTAGATATGTTCATAAAGTTCCTTCTGTACTGTTTATTTTTCGTCATCTGATAATATCAATATTGAAAAAAGACTGAAGTTTTTTTGTTTTGTTTTTTAAGTAAATGACATATTTCCCTCATATTCATTGCAAGTGTTTTCAAGTTGTATGAAGAAAAATGTGACGTAGTAATGTTGCCATTCCTTCAGTAAGGTGGCTGTGATGTGGAGTTGACACTAGGGTGGGCTAACACGCCTTTCTCCCTTCTTACTATTAGTTATAACCTAAAATGCAGATAGTTGCGAAAAGGTATTAAATGGTTATTACAATTTGAATTTTAAACTTAATTTCTGTGGAGAGTCTAGGAAATCTAGAAAAAAAATATGAATAAGAATTATTAACGTCATTGACGTTCCGAAATTACGTCTTCATTAGAATTCCGAGAAGATGTAACACTGAACCGTTATTGAAGTCCCTGCATTGTGGAATTATTTAGTCTCATCCGCCCCATACCACATGAAGCTTGGTTCAAGGAACGCAGGTCGTAATATAACTTACGATGGATCGTATCTGCATAAGGTATAAGACTTCATCACTGTGAATAACGTTTGAATTCATTGGCATTGATTACCGAACATCACCTATTACATTTTGTACTTAAAGGCTTCATTATTGTTTTTATTGTCCATTTTACTTTATAGTCATTTCACATACGATTCTAAATGCGTATCAAGGTTCGCATTATCTTGGTTTGCCATACACATTATTCATCTCTCTCTGTAATACTTTTGAACTGAAGATTGTAATGTCTGAATTCCAATTGTGTTTTAGTGATTGATTTTGCGTTTTCGAAAATGTTTGTTTGCAGATATTCATTTCTTCATTATCAGTTGATAAAGTTTGCAGTTGGTTTTGCGTGTATAATAGGTGAATTGATATAAGTGCATTCTGTTACAAGTTTCACTGACTTTTGAACCTGAGAAGCTATCTTACTGAATCCGATTAATGGGAAACATTACATTATCATAAGAATTAATGATTAGTCTGAAGGAATAGTTTCCTTCTGATGACAAAACATACTTTTAAATACTGCATTAAATCTAACTTTCTTTGCAATTCCAGATTATAGTGTGGGTGGCCTCGCCTTTGCCGTGCGTGGCGTTTGGGTTACCGTCAGAGTCTGGCCACCGCCCACAGCCTGGACCTCCGTCTGCCACACCTACGAGAGCGCCAGCGGTGCCTGGGGGCTATATTTGAACGGCCGCCACCATTCCAATGGCACTCTGCTGACGTCGGAGGGAAGGGCCCCGGGGGAGGTACGCGGGGGCGGCCATCTGATCCTCGGCCAGGACCACGATTCCTTCCAAGGGGGCTACCAGGCTGACCAGTCTTATGCCGGCCTCCTGGCCAATCTCCACCTGTGGGAGCGCGTCTTGGCACCGGCACAGATCAGGGACTTCGCTACCTGTGACCTGGACCCGTCCAGTGCTGTCGTGAAGTGGGATCCTAGTTCTTGGAAGCTGAATGACACTGTTCGCTTGGGATCTGCTGACCGTAGCGAGGTGTGCGCCGTCAATGCCACGCGATATACCCTGATCTCGGAAGTGCTGAATTATGAGAAAGCCACGGGAGTCTGCCGATCTCTGTCCAGCATCGTGGCAGTACCCAAAACTATGGCCCAAAACGACCAAGTGTTGGCTGTTGCCAAGGAGGAAATCCGCTGCCAGCAACAGAAGGGCGACAACATAGCCTGGTTGGGAATCACAGACGAGGGAGCAGAAGGTGCTTGGTACGTGGCAGCAAATGGAGATCTTTTGGCCTTCTCCAACTGGAAGACAGGATCTCCGAATGGCGGCAACATGGAAAACTGTGCGGTGATGCTAACTGGCCAGAACTCCGGTAACTGGGCCGATCTCAGCTGCATCAGCAACTACCAGTACTGCTTTGTGTGTGAAAACGATGGTCCTCTCACACTTACATTGCGGGGTCTCTGTCCTCTGCTTCCATACGACTCAAGATACGTTGCCTTCGGGTACAAGCGGTCACGACCAGTCTTCCAGGGCTACTCGGGGTCGGAGCTAGCCTGGAATGGCAAAGAATGGCAACTGGAGCACCCTGGGAAGAGACCAAAAGCCGGCTTGGTCCCTCCGGCTTCTCTCAACTTCCCCGTCGGGCGTCGGGATTGGGTGGTGACGGGCGGCGGGTGCACCGACTCGCAGAACACCACTCAGGTCACCCTCACGCTGTCCACGTGCGGCTCGAACCACTTCACGTGCGGAGACGGCACCTGCGTCCCCATGAGCCAGAGGTGCAACTTCCAGGTATTTGGAGGGTTTTTCCTCGTGTTGTATATTTTGAATGGTATATGTATGGGTGTGCTTGGTTGGCCCGTGATTACGAGTCTCGACGATCCTTTCCTTCGCTCAGACGGACTGCCCGGACGAGACGGACGAGGAGCGCTGCAGGACGGTGGTCTTCCCCCCGGGCTACAAGAGGA
>NW_028234405.1:38404478-38406978 GCF_977035675.1 Penaeus japonicus
TATGATTGCTTTGTTTTTTTCGTTTTTTTCGTTTTTGGTGCGTCCTAAAGTGATATGTTTATTCTGACACTCTTCAATAAAAAAAAGGATAAAAGTCATGGTTTATATGTTCGTTTAGTCTCGTTTTAGGGAGGTGCGTGTTCTTGTATTTATCTATCAATTAACTTCGAATTTGCATTCAGACTCTCTGGAATGGGAATAGAAATTATGAACAATGATAAGCATACCCTTATCAAACCATCTACTTCAGAGTGCAATCGAGAAAACAAGATCAAAACACGTTTAGAAGTTGTTATCGCCATCTGTTCTTAGGTTCGTGCCATCGTCTCCTTGACGTCGATGCTCGTCCTAACGACGCTATTCAGCCAAACGTCGTCCCAGCTTCCTCGAACGTCTTACTTCAAGCTGGTGGATATCTGGATGTTCGGCGCCATTGGCTGCATCTTCTGCATAATCGTGACGCAGACCGTTATCGACTTCGTGTACGACCCTCAGGAAGCCGCGCCTGTCACTAAAGAGCCGTCTAATATCATCACTGTATGTAGTATGTGTGTCTGTATGCGTGATTGGTTGGCTGTGTGTGCGTGCATGTGCGTCTGGGACAGAGAAACAAAGGAGAAACATGGGATATTAGAAAGAGAGAGAGAGAGGGAGAGAGAGAGAGAGAGAGAGAGAGAGAGAGAGAGAGAGAGAGAGAAGGAGAGACTGATTTTTTTTTTTTTTTTTGATAAGTTTATTTATACTATATACAAGAACTATGCCTAAATATGTTAGATTCTGAGATACAAGAGAGAGAGAGAGAAAAGAGAGATTTATTTTTTATTTTGATAAGTTTATTCATACTGTATACAGTGTATACACATAAATAGGCATAAGAACTATGCCTAAATGGTATGTACAGTTCATGTTAGATTCTGAGATACATTGTTGGAGAGAGAGAGAGAGAGAGAGAGAGAGAGAGAGAGAGAGAGAGAGAGAGAGAGAGAGAGAGAGAGAGAGAGAGAGAGAGAGAGAGAGAGAGAGAGAGAGAGAGAGAGAGAGAGAGAGAGAGAGAGAGAGAGAGAGAGAGAAAGAGAGAGAGAGAGAGGACGAAGGATAAAGAAAGAGAAAGGTATTCATGTGATTGCCCCACTACATGAACTTCTGTGTGCAAGTACAAACGACAATACCATGAAACAGAGGAAAGTTACAAAAATGAATAAAATATCTGCTAGAATACGTAGATCATCACATTCTCAACTAGAGCAAGCGGTTTTTATACCAGAGATCCTCCTACAATCCCTCATTTTAAAGCACAAGAACCGATAACAATAGATTCCTCTCCTTCAGGTGGGAAAAGTCCGCGTGGGGAGGTGGCACGTCAGCAAGCCAAGAGCCGTCGTCATCATGCACACTGCAAGATTCGTCTTCCCTGTTGTGATCACTCTTTTCATCCTCTCTTACGTCACCTTTATAGCTGTTCAGGCTTGATTTATGGTCTTAGAAGTGGGAACTGTCGGTAAATGTGTCGGATAGGTACAAATTTGAACTCTAGGGAATGTGTATGGATTTTATGATGAAGGTGATGACTATGATGTATTTTTAAGATTTTTGATGTAGTGGTTTTGATTCTTGATGGTATAATGTAAGGTCACAAATTATGATTTATTTATTTATTTATTTTGATATGCTTATTTATAGTCGTTCCTTTTTATGTGTATTAAGTAAGAAAAGTTCCTCCAATATGCCCATCGCTTTCTTACGTTGTTTAGCATTTTATTATTGATGAGATTTATTCAATAATTTTCGTTATGATTGATCTAAAAAAAAAAAAAAAAAAAAACATTGATCATATTTCAACAGAGTATGAAATTAAGAAAAAAAACAAATATTCGCATGATGAAAATTTCCGTCTGTATCCTGGGGATTTATAAACTGTATATATATCATAGTTATTTTTTCGGTCGAGGTAAGGTAGCCAAGTAATATAGTGTAAAGATCTTTAAAATACAGGTCATGTATTGATGGTTAATTAGTCGCCGCCAATAAGAATAGATAAGTGAAATCATATATGGTAATTAGATATTTATATTATTCTTTGTGTTGATACAGTTTACATATTTTTCGCTCTTTTTGTATCTTGTTCTTTAAATATATTTTAGCCAAATGCATGTGTGTGTGTACGGGTAAAATAAAATAGAAATAAAAGATATAAGTGTAGAATATAGTTTCACAAGGATCTTGTGGGTAATACGTGCAACTGTTCTGGGCTGCAACAAAAATGAAGATCTTTGTATTAATGAAATAAGTAAAATGGTATATAAAAGACACTTCCTTGTTCTTTTATGTTTTTTTTTTCTTGTGGCATGTCTCATTATGATAGTGATTGACTATAAGTGTTTAATATGGAGATTCAGATTTGTTCAATGTTTAATGTCAGGGGATATCGAATGCCGTTTGTTTGAAAAATATGCTAATCAACAGAGCTTTGATTTCATTCTGAAGGAGTATCGAGAAGCTT
>NW_028234405.1:38434478-38436978 GCF_977035675.1 Penaeus japonicus
ATAACCATAACCCTAGTGATATTCCTGCTACTATAATGAGTATGATAACAAAATAGATATAACAATCTGGATTATAATGAATATTGTTATCATCCTCTTTATCAATAGTATTTTGGCCTTTGCTTTTGATGTAATTCTTATTCTTATCATTATCGTTTTCATTATTGTAAATGTCAGTATTATCATCATTATTACTGTTATTACCATTATCATCGTCGTTATTACCATTATCGTTATCTTCGTTATCATTATCATTTATATTATCACTATAATCATTTTCATCATCATTATTTTTATTTGTATAATTGTCATTTCCTTCATTACCATTATCATCATTATCATTTGTATCATCATTATCATTATTGCTATCATTATCACTAATATCATTATTATCATTATTGTTATCATAATAATTTTCTTTGCTGTCATTTTCATAATTTATATAATTATTTGTATTATCATTATCTTTATTACTACTACCTTATTAACTACTATCATTATCACTAATCATTATTATCATCATTACTGTCTGCATTAGAATGATTGTTATCACTATTATTTTTTATAGTCAGTGTTATGATAACAACCTTTGATAATCATACTCATTATCACGATCATTATTATAATCATCTTCATCATTATCCTCATCATCATCATCATCATGATTATTATCATCATTGTCATTAGCTTTATCATTATCATACTGTTATTCCTATCATCATTATCACTATCATCATCATATCTATTATAATTTACTTTCATTATCATTATCACTATCATCATTACTTCCGCCATCTTTATTATTGTTGCTCATCTTATGATCACTATTATTATCATTGTTACTTTTATTATTGCTATCATCATCATTATCTTTTTCTTATCGTCATCATTATTATCATTAGTGTTATTATTATCATTTCTATTATCATTGCTATCAGGATGATTATTTTTATCATTATCATTATTATAATTGTTAGCATTATCATCATTATTGTTATATCCTTGTTTTTGTTATCATCATTATAATTATCAGTATGATCATTATCCAAGTAGTTATCATAGTCATTACTATTTTTATCACTTTTATCCTTATCATCATTATTCTTCTTATAACTGATATCATTAAAACCATTATCATTATCAATCGTATTGTTATCACCATTATTATCATTATTATTGCTTTCATTATCGCCATTGTCATTTTTGTAATGGTCACCATTTTCATGATCATTTCATCATCATTATAATTGATATTATTGTCATTATTGTTTCCACTATCATTACCATCATCATTATTCGTATTATCATCGTTATCATTATTGTCATCGCTATCGTTATCATTGTCATCATTATCCTCTATATCATTGTTATCATTATCATCATTGTCATGTTTTTATGATCATCATTGTTCTCAGCATTCTTATCATTGATATCATTGTTATCATTATTAATGTTATCATCATCATCAAAGCTTCGATCATTTTTATTATTACCTTTATCATTATCATTATCGTTATAATTTTCATTATCATTATTGTAATTGTTATAATCATGATGATATGTTCTTATTATTATCATCAGCAGCAGTATTATCATTATCATTATTTCATTGTTATTATTACTTTTCTTATTATTATCATAATTATATTTATGATTATGATTTATGATTATCATCATCATCCTCATCATCCTCATCATCAATATCACTAATGCTATTATCATTATTGTTCATATCATTACCACTAATATTATCATCATTATAATCATTATCATCATGCTTATCAGCTGCATTATTATAAATTCTTACACTCTTATTACTAGCAATATCATCCCTTATACTTATGATTATGATAATCTATATAAAATTAAAGATCAATTATGAATATAACTAAATAAAAAAATATAGATATTTTGTTTCTTGCATCCCTACTCCTTTCAAACATAAATTTTCGTATTGATTTATTTTCAATTGGATCTCACCGGTGTTCATCCTATCCGTTAAATTATCACGGAAGATTCGGGTTCAAAAGTTGTTATCAGTCGTTATAAAAAAAACTAGAAAATGTTCTTAACATCACTCATACTCATTAACTCAAAACGAACACAAACAAGAATAAAAAAAAAAAAAAGGTGCATATAAGGACGAAAGCAAAAAAAAAAAAAAAAAAAAAAAAAGAGAGAGAGAGAGAGAGAGAGAGAGAGAGAGAGAGAGAGAGAGAGAGAGAGAGAGAGAGAGAGAGAGAGAGAAGGAAAAAAATATATAGTAGGAGAAAAATCCAAAAATGGACCCACATCGTATAAAATAAAATAACACGTGAATAGTGTGGTCTGGTGTCCAGGAGTAGCTGGGAAATGGAATCACAAATGGAGCTTCCGTTGCGTAATTTTTCAAACAAGACAAGGGATATGGCGACTCTGTAAAAGTTTTGTGTGTGTTTGTGTGTGTGTGTCTTTGTGTGTGTGTGTGTGTGTCTTTGTGTGTGTGTGTGTGTGTGTGTTT
>NW_028234405.1:38446978-38449478 GCF_977035675.1 Penaeus japonicus
CCGAACTGATACCGGTTTAAAGAGCTTTCTAAGGACTTAAAAGGGTAATAACAACGTTTCCCAGCAAAGAAAAAAGTCGTAAACATGAATGGAAAAATATACGAACAAAACAAAAAATGAAAAAAGGAATCCAAAGTTGAGATACAAAATAGACAAAGAAAACGCTCAAATATAAAAAGAAACAAAATACGAACAAAACGTTCGTGAAAATGTGTTCGTATTTACACTTTCGTCAAAATATGATGTCATCATAAAATCTTGTTTCATCCTCTTATTCACACGAGAAACAAAAGAATAACAACCTTACATTTATGTCAACAGAATGTTTTATGATATTTGTTTTCACACCTGTCTTCCTCTTCACATCAGTAGGGTTGGTACGCCTGTCAGCTCACTCCAGAAAAGTCAACATTCCCGTCAAGCCAGGTACTGTTTTGTGATTTTTTTCCGAAGTCAAAGAAGATCGTGGTTGATAATTTTCCGCTCTGGTTCAAATATCTGGGCGTAGCTACGTGCATAAATTGGACAGAAACTGTTGGTTGCGCTAGTAAGTTAGTGTGCAATTACAGTATGGATGTAGGGGTCCAGCCTTGGTTTTAGGTGGTTTAAGACTTTGGTTCATTGGTTAATCAGAGACTCACTGGATAATGAGATTCGATGACAGTAATTATAACATGCCAAATCTAAAAATGCAAAAACAGTAAAACTAAAAGAATATATTAAAAATGCGTTACTGCATTCTACCACCTTCTCACAAGAAAGCGAAATTAAAATTACGAAAATAGTAAATTAAACTGAACGGAAAATTTGAAAGAATAGTAAATGCAAGATTGCAGAGATAGTGAATCTAAAACGCGGAAGTGGCATAGACTGGTCTACATGTCCAAAGGGAAGAGGCAAACCAATAATGGCGGCTGTGCTTTGTGTGGTCGCGATATCACGCCGCCGCCAGGAATCTTACAAATAGGGTGCCACGTTCCTGAAATTCTTCCTGGCTTTTTCTTCCCTTTCACTCATTCTACTTATCGTTCAGAAGATAGAGAGAGGAAGGAAGGGAGGGAAGGAGAGAGAAAGGTGTAGAGAGAGAGGGAGGGAGGATGGAGGAACACGAGAAAGAGAGAGAGATAGAGAGAGAGAGAGAGAAAGAAAGAGAGAGAGAGAGAGAGACAGACAGACAGACAGAGATAGAGACAGTAACAGAGAAAACTATCGAGACAGAGAGAAACAAAGACAACAAGACAGACATAAAGATATATTAAAAGACAGAGAGAGAGAAATAGGCAGACAGGCAGAGAAAGAGATAGGTTGATAAAGAGAGGAGAGAGAGGGGGCATCTATATTGCTTTGGCTATCCACTTGCATCTCGCACACAGACCGACAAGCGAGATCCAAGCGCCTCTGCTAAAGAGGCCTGCATCAAAGCAAAAAAGCGGCATCAAAGGTCGCCAAGGGCTTCCTGTGCCTCTTCGACGCTCGGCTTCTGACCGCAGCCAGGTGAGGATAAGGTCGGATAAGGCTTGATAAACGGCCGCCTAATCCAGGCAGGCAGGCAGACCCGCTTGGATCTTTTAGTAGATTGGGAGGCATGTGACGAGGGTTCAGGAATTGGTCGTGCGCCGTGACATGCACCAGTGAGGGCCCTTTCTTCCTCTGCGAACACTTCTCTTTTCTTCTGCCTCTTCTTTTTCTTCACCGTTTTTCCTCTTCTTTTCCTACGTACGGTACAGACAGACATACTAGACTGATGAGTAGACTTGAATTTAAAAAAAAACAGTAAAATAAGGGGAATTAAATAAAAAGTGAATTTCGTGAAAATAAATGAAAATAACAAAAAAGTGAAGTTGATTAAAAATAAATGAGAATGATAAGAAATTGCAATGAAATAGACTAAGAAAATATGATTTATGATTATATTATAGAAATATTAAATCATATCTTTAAAAAGACTATGGCTGTCTTAGTGGAACACGCGCCAGGGTTCCAATTCTGCAGCTGGCAGTGACATGAGACTGGCTTTCCGAAATGGCTTTTGTTTTCTTCCCCTTTTCACCTTCTTCTTGATCATCGTTATCTTTTTACCTCTTCATTATTCTTTTTGTGTTTTTCTTTGATGTTACATTGCTGTTACTCTTCTCCAATCATTGTTCTCTTCAACTTCATTGTCATCACAATTACTATTATTATTGTTATTGATATTATCCTTATTGTTTTTTTTCTAATGCTATTGTTATTATTATTATTATCATTGTTGTTGTTATTGTTATTGTTAGTATCAGTATTAGTACTATTATCATTAGTATCATCTGTATCATTATGAGTATTACAATCATCTTTATCTTTAACAACATTATCCTTTCCTCCTCCTCCATAATCATTTTTTTCTTCTTCTTCTACTTCTACTACTACACTACTGCTACTCCTTCTTCTTCTACTTCTTCTTCTACTTCTTCTCCTTCTTACATAGGATTGCTGGCCACCAAAATTTTGTTATTTCGCCTCC
>NW_028234405.1:38469478-38471978 GCF_977035675.1 Penaeus japonicus
AGAGACGCAATCATACAGTAATAGTGTGGGCGAGGGAGCGAGGTTGGGATACGCCATCATGCAGAAAGGGAGAGAGAGGGAGAGAACAAAAGATAAAGATAGAAACAGAAAAAGTAAAGGCAGGAAGAAAAGAAGACGAAAAATAGAAGGAAAGAAAAGACGGGAACAGTGAGATCTTTGAAAAAAAAAATGCAGAATCGAAACCCTTACTAAGGAGAATTTCTTGGAAGTTAAGGCTCGAGAGTTTCGCAACAACTCTCTCTCTCGCTCTCTCTCTCATTTCTCTCTTTCTTTCTTTCTCTCTCTCATTTATCTCTCTCTCGCTCTCTCTCTCTCGCTCTCTCTCTTTCTTTCTCTCTCTCATTTCTCTCTCTCTCTTTTTCTTTCTATTTCTCTCTCATTTATATCTCTCTCTCTCGCTCTCTCTCGCTCTCTCGCTCTCTATCTCTCTCTCTCTCTCGCTCTCTCTTCTTTCTCTCTCTCATTTCTCTCTCTCTCTCTCTCGCTCTCACTCTCGCTCTCGCTCTCTTTCTCTCTCTCACACTCTCTCTCTCTCACTCTCTCGCTCTCTCTCTCACTCTCTCGGTCTCTCTCTTTCTTTCTCTCTCTCTTTCTTTCTTTCTCTCTCTCATTTATCTCTCTCTCGCTCTCGCTCTCTTTCTCTCTCTTTCTCTCTCACGCTCTCTCTCTCTTTCTCTCTCTCTCTCTCTCTCTCTCTCTCTCTCTCTCTCTCTCTCTCTCTCTCTCTCTCTCTCTCTCTCTCTTTCCTTCTCTCTTTTCCTCTTTCCTGCTTGCAAGCTGCAACCCGGAGATCTCGGTGAGGTCAGGCGAGAAAGAGCCTGTGATACGTGAAGCAAATACATTTGTTAAGCTATTCCCGGTCTGCTGATCTTGGTGTTTTTTGTTGTTGTTGTTGTTGTTGTTGTATTTACTATCTGTTTGTTTGCCATGCTATTTCCCATTGTTTTGGGTTTCCAATGAAAATATATTTTCTTTTTTCCTTTGCTCTTGTGCTCCTTCTGTGTAATTTTGATCTTGTTATATAGATTTGTCCATGTTTGTTTCCGAGTTAGTGGAAAGAATAATGTGTGTTTTAGTGGCTTTCTTTGGTTCTCAATTTGTCCCCTTCTTGTGGCTGTAAATACTTGGAGACAAATAGTCGTGCGGCATGGGAGAAGCAGGAGAAGGAGAAGCTAGTGTGAGGAAAAAAAGAAAATAAAAGAAGGGAAGAGGAGAGGAAAAGAGAGAAAATACAAGAAGGGAAGAGGAGAGGAAAAGAGAGAAAATACGAGGTGAAGGGAAGAGGAGTGGAAAAGAGAGAAAATACAAGGAGAAGGGAAGAGGAGTGGAAAAGAGAGAAAATAAAAGGAGAAGGTAAGAGACGAAGGGGGAGAAAAGGGAAAGTGGAGGAGGGAAAACAATCATGAGAGATTGAGGAAAAGGAGAAGGACGGGGAAAGGGAGAGTTGGAAAAGGAAAAGAATAAGAGAGAGGAGGCAAGCGAGGAGAAGAAGGAGGGGGAGGAACAGGCGTTAAAGAAGAAGGAAAAAGAGGAGGAACAGATAGTAGAGAAGAAGGGGGAGGAGAGGAACGAAAAGTATGAGAAGAAGGAGAAGGATACGCAAGGGAAAATGGAGGAGGAGAAGAAAGGAGAAGAAAAACATCCCCAAAGAGATATTGGTTCACATTTTCCTCATTTTGATGGCGTGTTGCAAGTCACGAAACCGCGCCATGTATCATCGCCGTGCGTTGCCTATGTTGCTGGTTCTTGCAGAGAGGGAGAGGAGTGGAAAGTTTGCTTCGCGCTATCTGTCTGTCTGTCTTTCTGTCTATCTATCTATTTCTGTCTATCTATCTAATTCTCTGTCTATCTATCTAATTCTCTGTCTATCTATTCATTTCTCTGTCTATCTATTTATCTGTCTATCTACCTATTTTTCTGTCTATCTATTTCTATGTCTATCTATCTATTTCTCTGTCTAACTATCTAATTCTCTGTCTATCTATCCATTTCTCTGTCTATCTATCTATTTCTCTGTCTATCTACGTATTTTTCTGTCTATCTATCTATTTCTCTGTCTATCTATCTCTCTCTCTCTCTCTCTTTCTCTCTCGATTTTACTTTTTTTTACCATGAGTATGGAAAGTCGGAAAAAGATAGACCAATATAAAGTACCTTTGTTTGTATATTAGTTATACATTATATGTATTATAATGTTCCCTACCATTATCATTATTATTATTATTGTTATCACTATTATAACGGTCATCATTATTATCATCATCATTGCTGTTATTATCCTTATTATTGTTATGATTATTATCATTGTTATTTTATTATAGTTATTATTATTATCATTGTCATTATCATAATCATCATTTTTGTGATCGTTACCATTACCATTTTTATAAGGATAATACTATTATCAACATCACTGTTATTAATACCATTGTTAGTATCATCCTTATTATCATTATTATTATTATTATCATCATCATCA
>NW_028234405.1:38496978-38506978 GCF_977035675.1 Penaeus japonicus
ATGTATGTACGTATGCATGCATCAAGTTTGCTCAAACTGAGGTCATCTGACTGTGTGTCTGGAAAAGCCTTCCTCTCTCTCCCGCTGCAATCGAGCAAGTTGCGTCGATTGCAGAGAGAAATGGCATCATCGCCAGAGGTGCAGTTCCGACAGCCAGGATCAATGGCAATGCCACGGCGATCTCCGGCTTTCTGGCGATGGGCATCCAGTGTGCGAGCCCCTGGCCAGATGCAGAGCACATCCGTTTGCTGGTGTGCAATGCTATTAGTAAAGCTAATGATGGTTATGATGATACTGATGATGGAGGTAATGATAGTATGATGATCTTTTGCTTCTGATCATGATTATAATAGTAATCATATTGATGATAATCATTGATAATCATAATTGAAAAGTATAATGATAATAGTAATAGTGATAAGGATAAAGATAACAGTAAAGATAACAAAAATAATGTTAATGATGTTAATAATGATAATGATAATGATACTACTACGAGCACTGCTATAACTACTACTATTACTAATGGTGAAAATGATAATAATAATGATAATAATAGTAAACATGATAATGATAATGACATTTATGATAATGACAATGATAACAATAGTAATTATAACAACGACAATGATAGTTACAATGAAAATAATAATAATAATGATAATAATAGTAATATTAATGATAGTAATAACGTTAAGAAATGATACCGGTGTGGGCATACTAGAAAAATAACTATAAAGATAAAAATAGTAAAATCAATAATAGTAATGGTGATGATAATGACTTTCATTATTGCTTTTATTAACATCATCCCTACTGTTGTTATTATGATTATTATCTATTACTATGATTGCTGCTGTTATGATTGTTATTATTATCATTACTATCATCGTTGTTATTCTCATTATTATCCTTATCACTATTGTCATTATGATTTCATATTTTACTATTGTTGTTATCATTATTATCATTGGTCTTACTATCATTCTTATGAATATTTCTATTATCCTCATTATTATCATTATTATTAGTATTACTATTATTTTCATTATCATTATTCCTATTACTTTCATTATCATAATTATCATTATCATTATTATTATTATCATTATTAGTATTAGTATTATTTCGTTATCACGTTATTATTATTGCTATTACTTTCATTATCATCATTCTCCTTCTCATCATCATTATCATTGGCCTTATAATTAGCATTAGCATTATTGTTATCACCATCATTATTAATAATGATAGTACCAATAACAATAATAATAATGATAATGATGATAATGATAACGGTAACAGTACTGATAATAACGACGATAATTCTTTGATGACTATAATTCTTTAAAAATATATAGATATCTAAGAAGAACGTTTCAAAGAGTTGGATCAAACGTCATCACAAGAAACGTAACACTTTCATGGCTCCTGAGTTGGAAAAAAAAAAATCGAAAAAAAAGTAAAAAAAATTCCCCAGCTCGTGCCACTGAATCATACGAGTCTTGAAAGAAATTGGAAAAGTTTTGGTTCATCATTAGTCTGTTTTCTTGTATATTCGGCACATTTTTGGATTTCTTCTTTTTTTTTTTTTACTGGTTTTAGTGTATATTAGGTTATTCTTGGACTGTTTGCTTGCTGTTCCTCACTTTTTTTACTTTCACTATCTCTTTTTTTTCTTTATCTCTCTCTCTCTCTTCTCTTTTTTTCCTCTCTCTCTTTCTCTCTCTCTCTCTCTCTTTCTCTTTCTCTCTGTCTCTCTCTCTCTCTCTCTCTCTCTCTCTCTCTCTCTCTCTCTCTCTCTCTCTCTCTCTATATATATATATATATATATATATATATATATATATATATATATATATATATTCATATATATATATATATATATATATATATATATATATATATATATATATATATATATAGTTAACAATGCAAACATGAAAATAATTATGAAAGACGTAAGCAAGCCTCGTTGCTGCAAGATGTTAACAAAACACGCTTAACTGTAGAAAGTTAACGTACCATATTAGTGATAAAAATAACGCTAAACGAAACATCACATAAGAAATATATCAATCACAAGCAGTAAGCGAATTAGCCAACAGTCTAAGAGAAATTCGAAATCAATAAACCAGTAGTGATTGACAGCTGTGATAGGAGCTCTGGCAGATACCGTAGGAGCGATGGAAGAGTCCGTACGCAGATCTGATGCTGTCAGATCGAAGCGTCAGTTGCAATTGCAGAGCAGTTAGTAACCGGTAAAGCAGATATTGTTTTTATACTGATGTCGCAAAGACGATGATTATTCGGAGGAAACGAAATTAGACCTTCATTACCAAAATTCACGTTACTTTATTCTAACAGTCAGATCAAATAAAAGAAAACCTTAGTTCAAATACGCTTTCGTACGTTTAACTGAGTTCAGGCGTAGGAAGAGAAAGGAAAAACACACCATACTGAAAATACAATTAACCTCCAAAATGCTTCTTGTGATTCTTGTGTAGCTCTCATATTTTTTCCCGTTTTTTTTTCCCCTGGATGAGTGCAAAGACTAGAAAGGTCAATGTCCTTAAAGGAAAGGATAAGGTCACAATAGGTCGTTGGTCGTTGCTGAAGACATGTAACCTTGTGGTCATATACGCTCCCTCTTCTACTCCGTTCTCTTTCTCTCCCTCTGTTTTCTATTCTCTCTCTCTCTTACACTCTCTATCTACCGATCTATCCATTTATCTCTCTCTCTCTCTCTCTCCCTCCCATTCCTTTTCTCTCCCTCACTTTCTCTCTCTCTCTAAGAGTAAGTACCTGTGTACCCTAGGTGTGAGGCAAGACAAAAGCTGGTCAGCTGAGAATGACAGATGAGTGAGTGCTCTCAGAAAGGAGGAGACTATGCTATGTTCGCTTTTTAGAAATACTGTATGTGGACGCAGAACAATTTTCAGGAATGTGAGATTATTAAAGCAGATTGGTACGTCACAATGACTAGGAGGCCAAGTATTATCTTAAAGATTAAAGCGATTTATTAAGATATCTAAGTTTGGTGTTTTCGATAAAGGAGTCGCTGTAAAAGTTGGATAGAAAGATAGATAGAGATATAGATAGAGAGAGAAAGAGAACTAGAAAGAGAGAGAGAGAGAGAAAGAAAGAAATGCAATATAAAGTTGTTCGGCACAGTGAGAAGATGAAACTGGTAGAAGATAAGCAAACATTGCTCTTATTAGCTTCTTCAGGCTGCAAAGGCATCCTCTACATTACTCAAAGGATCAGTACAGTCATCTAGCAAGAATCTCGTGGGTAGAAATGGAGGTGTGGTCAAGTTAAGTAAGACTAGGTCGTCTTGAAGGGATACTGCATACGAAAGTATCTTCAGTGTATTTTTAATAGGACACTTCTGGGAACTATGTAAGATGAGAACTGGTAAGTCGTGGGTCATACAACGAATGCACAAAAAAAAGTTCATAATTTGCAACAAATGTCGTATAGCAGAATCAATAATGCCCTTTGAGACAAAGGTTTTATGAGCCTTGGTGGAAAAGGGGCTTAGGAAAATACTGCTATGTGATGCTAAGACAAGGCCAGAGGAGAGAAAACAAAACTGAGTAGTTAGCGTGGGCGGAGCGTTGCGATTGGGTTATAGGGAGAAACGGTTCGCGTTCTCTGCAGATGCACATGTAAGGAAACGGCCCAGTGCCGAGGATATGTTTACAGGGGAACTGATGTATTTGTAAAGTAACAGTCTTGACCTCCATTGCAGTTTGAGGACTGAAGTCGCTTCAGTTGTTTTCCAGCAGTGCAACAAGTAGCAATCCTTGACTTTTGTTACACTTTGTTGTATCATTTTTTTCTGTTGATGATTTTTACGTGCCTCAACTTGTCGTAATGCCAGGCATTCCTTACCATCTCGATTCAATCCAAGGTTACAGAAATTATGCCTCTACTCCAAGATATGACAGCACGTTCTTCATATTTGTTCACGCAGACACGCAAGTTATATCATATCCTAACACATGAAGGTGTAAAATGGTCCGAGTCCGCCAGGGCTTCCCTCGGGTAACGTCCTCCGCCTACCAGATTAAGCCTTCGGAAGAAAGCACCTACCTAGCCCTTACGAGTCTCTCTGGATGAGGTCAGACTGCGCAGTCATTGGATCGGATCCCAATCTGGGGTCCATTGCTAAAGTGGAAATTATGAGTCAGATAGCACAGATAGAGTAAAGTACATTCATTTATACACACACACACACACACCCACACCCACACCCACACACACACACACACACACACACACACACACACACACATATATATATATATATATATATTATAATATATATATATATATATTTATAAGTATATATATATATATATATATATATATATATATATATATATATATATATATATATATATACATATTCATAGGATCATAGTATTATAGGATAAAACAAAATTTGAATCTGACTGGATACGCACAATCAACGCGCGCGCGCGTGTGTAAGTGCGTGTGTGTGTGTGTATACACGTTATGTCATCTCGTGTTATTTATTGTCTTCCGAAAATTTATGCCCAATTGCTCTGCTACAATTACGGACATATTTTCAAAGGCACAATTTTATGTGTTCATACTGAAAGAAAAACGAGGGAACAAACCTTTACAAGGCTTTATTTGCATTTTTAAAGATCAAAAACATCTGACATAACAGCAATTCATATATCATTGAAAATTGAAATTGCATGATATTGATATCAATGAATATGATGCGCTAAATACCATCTGGTTATTGGCTCATCGATTATCAATCTATACATAATAATAAATGATACAATTAACTACGTTTTGATTCTCTATCACTGTTAACTGCCACACATACCTTCACTGCCATCACCATATTCAGAATACCGACCCAATTACAAACCCCCAACTGATATTTTTTTATCTTCTCATTGCAGGAATGCAAGAGTGAGAAGCAACGAAGAGATGGGTTGCACAGCCGGCAGTGAATAACAAGCAGAAGAACACAGAAGAGTAAAAGACGGCGTTCTATAAAGGCGAATGGAGACCTATCAGTGATCTTGCTTCCTCATAGAAAAGGAATAGAAACAGAATAGACGAGGATTGGGGAGGAGGGGAAAAAACAAGCAAGAGCGAACTGCGGAAAGGCCTCCTCTTGCCCAGTCCCTCCGCGCACTGGATAAAACCTGCCACTTTTACGAGAGGTAAAAGTGGCACCATCCCCGCCCCATCGTCCCCCGCCCCTCCTTCCCTCCCCTCCTCCTGCACCCTTCACTTTGGCCGAACCCGCAGTGAGTGTCAGAGTCAACTGACCGCATCTCTCACAGGCATAATAACGGTACAACATAAAAACAACGTAAGAAAACCACGGCGACTGTGCCCCTTTCCTCGCCCGCCCACTCGCCCGCCCACTCGCCCGCCCACTCGCCCTCGCCGCGCCTCCAGCCCGGCGGTCCATCTGCGCCTCCCGAGGGAAATAACCTCCGGGACCAATAACCTCTCAATTTAGTACCGAGGACCGACCCTGCCTCCTCGTCGTGCCATGGAGACCCGGAGTGCCACACGTCTGCTGCTGGTACTGGCACTGCAGCTGTGTTGGGTGGCAGCGCCGGTCTCGTCGCTCCCAGGTGAGAGAGAGAGAAAGAGAGAGAGAGAGAGAGAGAGAGAGAGAGAGAGAGAGAGAGAGAGAGAGAGAGAGAGAGAGAGGGAGGGAGAGAGAGAGAGAGAGAGAGAGACAGAGAGAGAGAGAGAGAGAGAGATGGGGATTATGAGTGAGTAAGAGAGAGAAGTGAGGATTATAAGTGAGTAAGAGAGAAAAATGAGGATTATGAGTGAATAAGAGAGAGAGCTAGAGAGAAAGAAAGAGAGAAAGAGAAAGAGAGCGAGAGAGAGAAAGCAAGAGAGAGAGAGAGAGAGATAAAGAGAAAGAGAGAGCGAGTTATTCCTTATTCTTGAGATATACTTTACAGCATGGTAATCTTCGTTTTCATACATCACTGCCATTATTGCAACCCATTGCACGTTATATATGATAGTCATTTCTCTTCAGTTTTGTACAATGCAGGCCACAGCCTCCCTCCCTCACCCCGGCAATCGCTTGGCATAAACAACAGCGCCCCAGACGCGTTCTATATATACTCCCTACCTTTGTCTATGGCCCAGTTGTTAGTTTGCGTTGAATGTAGGCTTGTGGAAGCAGCAAACATTATGTCATCAGTCGATTACTCTGTTAAAGCCAGCTGCCTCGACACTGCCTCGAGTCCTATTGTGAAGATGGCAAATAATCATTACGGGCGTGGGTGGCGCGGAACAATTGGTAGTTGGCGTTGTTTCAGCCACCGATGCGACTTTTTAGGTGATGAATGTTCTTTATGCTAGAGCTACTGGTGTGGTGACATCCTCCTGCCTTTCATTCGGCTATTTACATGATTCGTGTCTGTTGTTGAAACGGTACTGTATTGTGCTTTTATCTGTTACTGGTATCGGGTTCTTTATCATTTTCGAGAGATGCTTTTTGGTGGAGTTGATTGACAGAAAATACTCAAAACGTTAACGATATTAAATGGCAGAAGCAGAGGCTGCAACTTCATCTCTCCTTGCAGAGGGGGTTAAGATCACCCTACCAATAGTTTCTTTTTTTTATCCGCTAACCTCACCCTTCATTGTCTCCCTTTCATCTTGCAGCTTAACTTGCTAACCAGTGCAATAATGAAGCCCATATATAATATTGAGGATATCTGTATTCGCGGATACTTAGAAATGAACTATCTGATAAAGGGTTGGTGTTTCTCTATATCACAAACTGACCTTTTATTCACAACTTATGACTTATGTCTCCATCCCTCACCTAATTAATACCAATAATCGGTTACCTCATGATAACCCTACGTCATCTGATTGATATCGCTGTAAACCTTAAGTATTATTTGAATTGCATCCACTTTTATGGCAACTTTGCCATCCTTGCCTTGATTCGCATTATGTTATAAAGCAAATACCCTGATGAGGATAAAGAGAAAAATGTGATAAGGGAGAATAGAAGATTAAGAAAATGAAAAAAAGAAAGAAACAGGAGTGAATATAAGATAAAATTAGAATAGAAAATCAGAACCCGATAACCACAGACAAAATAAGGACCCTCTTAAAAAGGAAAACAAAGTAACAGAAGAATTAAGTAACAACCCAGAGAAAGCTTTCTCCCATTAAGACAAAACTGAAATATCCAGCGTGCCTTTCAACAAAGTGTCAACATATAAACAGCGCACTCAGCAAACAGCGCAGAGGATATCAATTCGTGGAAAGGAAGTGTTATACAAGCCTTACCTTCTATTAGACACTGTCCAAAGAGAACAAAATCATAGTTATGCAGGAACGCAGTAAATTAATAGGTTAGTTGCGTGTTGCAGAAATCATGACGTTGTTCAGGGTACTCAACGAAAGGATTTCGCTTGATTGCAGACATGGAAAGCTATATTCTGCAACATTTTAGATGTAATGACCAATCTTAGTTGCGTTTTTAAACTGTCGCTTTTAACAAATGATTGAGCGTTTGTTGCATGCATTTCTAAGACGAAAAAGAGTTTCCGTTCTTTTATGTTTTTCTATTGTTTTATTTTTTTGCTAACACGAGGAGTGATTTAAGAAACAAAATACATAGAGATAAATATATGAACTAAGATAGATAAGATAGATAGGTAGGTAGAGAGAGAGAGAGAAGGAAAAAAGCTAAAATGTGAGCAAACAGATTCCTTCCAAATGTAATCAGTGACTTTTCATTTTAAAAAAATGATAAAAAAAAATCACTGGAAAGGAATCTCACTCTAACGTTTTTTTTTGTTTTTTTTTTTCAAGAAATGGATTTAATCCTTCCTGAGATCATGTTTATGTGCGTCTGTTTGTGTTTATATTGAGATAGATAGAAAGAGATAGATAGAGAGAGAAAGAGAGATAGAGAGAGAAACAGAGAGAGAGGGAGAGAGAGGGGAGGGAAAAAACTAAAATGCGAGCAAACAGATTCCTTCCAAATGTAAACAGTGAATTTTCATTAAACAAAAAAGAAAAAGAAAAAAAAACAGAAAGAAAAAAAATCACTGGAAAGGAATCTCACTCTAACGTTTATTTGTTGTTGTTTTTCAAGAAATGGATTTGATTATTCCTGAGATCATGTTTATGTGCGTCTGTTTGTGTTTATATTGAGATAGATAGAAAGAGATAGATAGAGAGAGAAACAGAGAGAGAGAGAGAGAGGATGGAAAAAACTAAAATGCGAGTAAACAGATTCCTTCCAAATGTAAACAGTGACTTTTCATTAAACAAAAACAAAAAAAGATAAAAAAAAAAACTGAAAGAAAAAAATCACTGGAAAGGAATCTCACTCTAACGTTTTTTTAAGAAGTGGATTTAGCCAAATGTTTTCTTCTTTCGCTTCTTCTTTGTGAAATTCTATCATATTCCATTCTTTGGTTTCTCAGTCATTCCTGAGATCTTGTTTATGTGTGTCTGTTTGTGTTTATATTGAGATAGATAGAGAGAGTGAGAGAGAGAGACAGAGACACAGAGAGACAGACAGACAGACAGACAGACAGACAGAGAAAGGGAGAGAGAGAGAGAAAGAACGAGACTTGTCTTATGTCTTACGTCTATTTTACCTTTCCTTATTTTACTTCTCCTTATGAAGTTATCGTAATTTTTTTTTTCAATAAGTGTTCTTTAAACTGTTCATAAATTACCATGTCGTTTATCAGACGCACATTGTGGGTCACGTGATTACAAATGATTATACTATGGATTATTTTTTTATGAAATATCATCACAAAAGTAAAGCATCATAAAATAGAACTTGTTGCAGAATGTATAATTCATCTTGAGTGCCATAGTTTCATGAATGTTTCATATAAATATTTCAAGATGTAATTATCTGTGATCACATGACCTATAGTATGCGTCTCAATGACCTGCAATGTGCTAGATCTCTCTTCTCCCCCTTCCTCTCGCGGCCTCAACTTACTACAGGTCTTGGCAGGTCCTGGCAGGTCTCGTTAGGTCATTACATTTTACTGACCCATAACTTTCTCGGGGAACACCTAGAGATTATTGTTATGTGGATAATTGTGATGTTTGCCCATCAAGATTAGGTCAATTCCTCTAATTAGAGAAACGTGGGTGTTTTTTCTTGTGGCTCTTCAACTAACGGTTAGGCAGTAGGCTACCTTTTTCGTATACCTATCAACAATCATTATAGTTATATATGAGTGTGACATCATATTCATTTTATAATTCGAATATACTAATATTGAAAAAAGAAAAAAAATATATTCTTTTAACATCCATCGAATTTGGTTCGGGTATTTTATGATGCATTTCCCATGGAATTTGATAGTTCGATAATAATGCATTCCGTGAGAGTGAGCCGTTGTTCCTTCCCATTCACCTTCAGCGACCATTACCACAATTTACCTGGAAAAGTGCCGGCCCATAATCTTTTAGTATCCAGTAACAGTTGCTCAGGACACATAGTAATTAGGTTTATGGTGCTTTATGCCGTAGCATCTGGTTGCGTCGTTTATTGGTCGGTTAAGTCTTTTATGATACGCATTAGGGAGAAAGAGAGATTATATTGCTATGGGTCCGCTGTTTTGCCATCAATGGGAGTTCAGCTTTGGATTAATATCTTGGAGATTATTTTTTAAGAGGGTTTTGATGGAGGAATTGAACAAAAAATATATGTATTTTTGCTACTAAAAGAGATCTTGGAATATAAATGATTACCTTTGATGTTTGATGTATTCATTGAGATTTTTAACACCCTCTTGTCTATTTCCTCTCATCGTTTTCTTCCTCCGACCACACCTTTTCCTCCTCCGCATCCTCCTCCTCCTCCTCCTCCTCCTCCCCTCCTCCTCCTCCTCTTACTCTTCCTCCTTCTCTTCCACTTCCTCTTCTTCTTCCTCCTTCTTCTTCTCCTCCTCCTCCTCCTCCTCCCCCTCCT
>NW_028234405.1:38546978-38559478 GCF_977035675.1 Penaeus japonicus
TGTGGTGTATATGTATATTCATATATATATATATATGAGATATTTATATATATATATGATATATATAAATATATATATATATATAGAGTTGTATATATATATATGTGTTGTGTGTATGTCCATGTGTGGTGTGTGTGTGGTGTGATATGATATATATATACATATATATACATGGTAATATATATAAAGTTTATTATATTCAATATATATATCTAATATATATATATTAATATATATATACAAAGATTCATATACATATTTATATATATATCTATATATAAATATATATAAATAAATAATATATATATATATATATTATATAATAGAATATATATATATATTGATATATTTATATAAATTATATACAAACTCTTATATCAGTAATATATATATATATATATATATATATAACTGTAATTATAATATATATATACATTATATATATAAATATATAGATATATTATATAAGATATATATAATTATTTATATATATATATATATATATATGATATGTGTGGTGAGTGGTGTGTGTGTGAGGATGTGTATGTATATATATATATATATATATATATATATATATATATATAGTATATATATATATATATATATATATATATATATAAAATACACACATAACCTATGATATATATATATAAATATACAAAAATATTTATATATATATATATATATACATATATATATCTATCCTATATATATATAATATATATATATATAGATATATATAAATTTATGTATATATATCAGTATATATACATATAATATATACATATAATTATATATAGATTTTAAATATATATAAATATATAAATGACACACACACTTAACACACACACGACAAACAAACACACACACACACACTCATACACACACACACCATCACACATACGACATATTTAATATATATATATATTTATATATAATATATATAATATATATAGATATAATATATATATATACACACACACAAACACACACACACACACACACACACTCACACACACACTCACACACACACATATATATAATATATAATAAATATAATATATAAATATAATATATATATATATATATAATTAAATATATATATAATATAACTATATATATGTGTATGTGTTTTTTGTGTGTGTGTGTGTGTGTGTGTGTGAGTTGTGTGTGTATACATAAATAAATCTCAAACAATAATCAATAACACTAAAATATACACAAATATATAAACTAAATATCTAAAAATATATATATCCATCACACACACCCCACCCACCACACACAAAACTATATATAATAAATCACTAAATATATAAAAAAATAAATCTATATAAATATATATATATATATATATAATATATAGTATGTATAAACGTATAACACATGATAGATATAGTTGTGAGTAGAGGAGAGAGAGTATATAGAGATATTTAGTTACAACAACAAAAAACACACAAAATAAATCTATCCAATCACAATCTCACAATAACTCTATATCATCTATAAAACTAAAATAAATCACTATAACTTACACCCCACCTCAACAAACACTCTCTATAACTCACAAAATCTAACAATAAATATAAATAATCAAACATATGTCTGTATAAATATATATAAAAAACTACCCTAACACACACAATATAACTAAATCTGTACCATCTAAATAACATCAACCCTATCACACACAAACACACAAAATCAAACACCAAAACAACAATACAATCATTTAACACTAACACTCACCCACATACCCACACAAGACCTTACCACACGGACTCTAACCTCACTAACAAAATCTAACTCTCACACAAACTCTACACTCTCTCAAACTAACACACTCACTCACTACTCTAACAATCAATATGAATGACACCCTCATAAATAAAACACACACACTATACACTACATCACAATCACACACACTCTCCTCACTCACACCTCTCTCTAGAACCCACCTCATACACCCACACACACACAACACACACACTATATCTATCAACTCTAAATAAATAACTCTAACTCATATACTCACAACTCACATAAATCACCATAGTACTCAACACTCACACACTAACACACAAAAACTAACACTCAAACACACTACACTCACACTCACAAACGCACACACCCTTGCATATAAATAATAGCTATATACTAACCGCATAGAACGATAGCAAGCTATAAGAGTGAGAGAGTGTGTGGCTGTGTGTGTCGAGTGTGATGGATTGTCTGAGGTGAGTAAAATACATACAAACACTACTCTCAAAATATAAAATATATCACTAAACAAAAAAAATACACCCTCATAAAAAAAAAAAAATATAAACATATATAAATATATCTCTAAATCATAACATCTAATAACTAATAATAAATCAACACTCTCACACTCAAACAAAATAACAAACTCACAAACACAGTCAGACATTAAAGTGTGTCACTCACAACCATGTGTGTAGAGAGAGTATGAGATCACTCACTTAACAAACTCTACACTCACTAAAACACTCACAATTCTATCACTAACACACACAACACACTCCAACCACCCGCCCTGACAGCCTGAGACAGAATAACTCAACCCACTCACTATAATACGATAGCCTCTTATCTCCGGAGTACTAACACACCCCAAACATGTATAAATAATAACTCAAACTAAAAATCACTAATATCTAAATAACTCTATCACAATCACACAACCACTAACTAATATCAATACACAATCTCAATAATAATATATATATACTCTAAAATAACACACCACACAATATCTAGTAACATATATATATAAAACTCACTATATCAATATCTATACATAAACATATCTAAAAATAAATAACAAGTGTGTGTGAGTGTGTGTGTGATGTGTGTATCCATACCTCCAGCATCAAATTTATAATCTATATAATCAAAAAATCTCTACAGAACTCAGCCTATCACACTATAAATAAAACTGACATACCTACTAAAAAACACAATATCTATCACAAAACCTCTCAACAACTAACACCACAAACGCATCAAACACTATAAAAATAAAACTCACACTCAAACACACACACACAGACACACACACACCCACGACACCACTCACACACACGACACACACTCACACACATACCACAGACAGCACACACAACACACTATCCACCCAAACCACTCACACACACTCACACACACACACACACTACACACACACACACACGACTAACTATCACACCCACACACACACACTCCCTCTCAAGCACACACACACAAACTACACACTCACACACATACACTCACACACACATCCCACACACACACCCACACACACTCACACACACACACAAAACCCGCACATAGACACACCCCACACACTCTATCACACTCACCACACACACACACCCACACTCACAGCACACACACTAGACAAACACTCATCACAGTACATATAGACACACCCTCAACCACTACACCACACCCACTCACACATATCACACACTACACACAGCTCACTCACAAACTCACTACGCACTCACACACCCACCCGACACACTCCACACCACAAGACACACACTCACAAACACACACAACACCACACACACCACTCTCAAAACCACACACACACACACACACGTACTCCACACTACAATCACACACCACACACTCCCACTCACTAATCACAATCTCACTCACCACACAAACACTCACTCTATAACCACACCATCACTCAACGTAACTCCCACACACACACACACAACAACCAACTACACAGCCCACACCTCACACACCACACACACTCACACCAACCACACACACACACACACACACACACACACCCAAATCACACACCCACACACACACACACACTATGAACTCACGCTAGCTAACGCAAACAAACACCCAACACGTACTCAAAAATACAAACACAAAAAAACACACGTCACACACTCACCATCACACACACAGATAGGATGATGAAGTGAGGATAGTGAGTTATAGATAGAGATTAGATATTATTAGTGAGAGTTAGTGTTTTTAGCAGATGTGTGTGAGTCAGAGTTAGAGACCAAACACCCAACCCACAGCACACACCCCACACAAACACAACACACACTCGACTCAAACAACACACGACACACACAGCTCACACACACAAGATACACACACTCACACACTCACACACAGAACCACACACACACACAACACACACACACACACAGAAATACAGTCAGACAGACATAGATACACACACTCCCCCCACCCACCCTAACTCAAACACACCCACACACAAACGTGGAATCACACACAACAACTCTCAATCACACCACACACTCACTCACCCAAACACAAACTCACCACACACTATAAACACACACACACAACTCTCACTCACCCTCACTCACCGACACTCCCCCACACACACACCGTCAAACACACACACAATCACACACACACACACAACACAGCACACACACAAACAAACACACACTCACAATACCGACACTACAACAAACCCTAACTCCACTACTTCGCTCTCACACATCACTCATCATCACACAACACACACACACACACACTCACACACACTACCACCTCTCCACCCTCACACTCTACACACAATCTCACTCACACACCCTAAACTCACTATAACTCGCACTTCACGCTTAACAAACCCACTCTCATACACACTCACATTCCACTAACACTAACTCTCACATATACACACCATCACCTATCACCAAATCTCCCACATACCACTACACACACACACACACACTACACACTCACAAACATCAAACACACACACCACACACACCCTAACAAAAACCCTCACATACCTAACATCTCACACTCACAAACACACACAAACACACTCACCTAATAGCACACTCGCACTCACTCGCATTACACAATCCCAAACAATCACAACTCACACTCACACACCACACACACTCACACACACCAAACACACACATAGAGATGAGATAGAGAGATTAGTGATAGCATGATATAGAGAGTTTTGTAGTGATATTGTGATTAGGAGTGGTGCGCGAGTGTAGAGACATGAGAGATGAGTATAAATACATCCCTCACAATAACTCACACAATAATCACTAACAATATATATAACACTCTATCAAAACTCTATATCATATACACTAAAACTCTACACACTCTACAGCTGAAACACACACACACACACCTACTATATACTCAATAATCTAATAAATAAACTTATGTCGGTATTATGCAGTGAGACAATCAAACCCCACATGTAAAACTCACTAACAATCTAAAATACTCTACTAAAAATCAAATCAAACATTACACACACACTCAAAAACACTCACTATCACTACATAAATAAAAACCAACAAACAATACAAAATCACTCATCTCTATATCAAAAAATCAATACTCAATAAATACCACTCACATAAATAATATAATTCCATACCCCCGCCCCCACACACACCCACACACCCAAACACACACACCCACACACCCAACTCTAAATCTATAAAAACAAACAGCACACACTCACACACACACACCACACACACACAAACTCACACATACACACACCTCACACTCTCTCAACAAACACAGAACTCTACTATCTCTCAAACCTCTAACACATACACTCACAAACGACAATACTATACTCTCACAAATATCACCAACACACAAACAATACACAGTAACTCACTCTATATTATCACACTAACTCTCCAACAATAACACAAACACAAAACAATCTCAAACACACACTCACAAACAACTATCACCGACCAACACACACAAACACCACACTCTCATACACTCACCACCCCATCCACACCCCACACCACCCACTTACAAATACAATCACACAAACACACAACACACACAACTCTCACACAAAACTCACATCACACACACACACACCCACAAACACTCACAACACAAACCATCACTAACCAACTACCTCCATCACAAAATACTCACTCACTTCCTCAAACTACACTCTACTCTCAAACACACACACAAACACACACTCACAACTCCCACACTCCTCACTATATCACAATACTATACAACAATAACAACACACACACTAACACTCAGATCTCATTCTAACTAACCATAAGAATCCGAGTGATGTATGTATACCTGTACACACCTATTATCAATAAAAATCTCACTACTCACACTCACACTAAATAACTCAACATAACAAAAAACTATATCTATACTAAACACTCAATCTAACCCGTATCCACTACATATATTAAGATATGTTCATAAAATACACCATACCAATAACCTATCAACTATACCTCGAATATAAATCTATCAAGTCTATAAATAATCAATAAATATAACTATCAATATAACTAACAAAATCTAAATGTTAGAGTGATGTGAGTGTGTGATAGTGAGAGAGTGTGTGAAGTTTGTGTCTATAAACTATACTAAATAAGTATGATAGAACACTCAATCAAAAAAAAATAAAAAACAATCTAAACACACTAACTCCATAAAACTAAATAAACACAATCTCAAAAAAACTGTATGTGTGTATATTATCAATAAAAATCAAAAACTCACACACACACAACACACAAATCTCTCACACACAAAATCACTAACATCACACACGACACACTCAATAACAAAACAATAAAACTCCCACCTATCAAAACTACTATATATCTAACTAAATCTCACACACTCAAACACAATAAAAAAAAATAATCCAAATATCGTCAAAATATCATATAACTCAATCACACACACACTAACTCACACAATCACAAAACACTCCTGATGTGTGATTTGGTGTGGAGTGACAACCTCCCACACCCACATGACACACACACAAACTCTATCACAAAATCACACTCGAAATATCATAAATATCACTGTACAGTATCCACACAAACACACACTCCCACTACCTCTGCACCATATCACACACCACTCAAACAATACTAAATACTAACTAACTATCTCTATGTCTCACACACTACCTCAATCACACACAATCACAAAAACACACACATGTATAACACACACTCAACACACACACATAACTCACACACCCCCCTCCACCCTCACACAAACACACGTTCAAACAACACTCACACAACTCTCAAACTAACAACTCCTCACTCAATATCACTCACTAACACACACGACTCTCTCACTAACAATCACCTAATCACCATCACACTCACCCTCAACAAACTAAGACTATATCACTCACCCAAATACAGAAATCACATTCACACTAATAATATATAATATATATAATATATAAATATATTATACTACATATAAGAATATACATATATAATATATAATTTATATAATATATACAAATATAAATTTATACATAATATATATATATATATATATATATATATATAAATATAATAATATAATATCATATATATACCTATCACAAGTCAACCCTAAATATCAAAAATCATTATCTACTATATACATATATAATATCTATAACTCAAACACTAAACTCTCAAAACTATACCATCTACATACAAAATCTAACAATAAATCAACTAGATCTATAGATAGAAAAATAATACAACCTCCCACTCACACTAACACTCACACACACACACACACACGACACCACACTGAGATGTGGTGATGAGTGTGTGAGAGAGAGTAGGAGAGGATATAAGTAGTAGAGTGTGTTTGAGTGAGATGCTCAGAGATTTTGACTGTGTGTTGTATTACTACATACATATCTATCACTAACTCATCTCTCTCACTAAAATCACAAATCTCTCAAACCTCACAAAAACACCACATACAGATCTCCTACCACACACTCACTCACTCTCACTCTCACACAATCACACTAAGACAGTGACACAGACTGACAATGGAGGGGTGACGAGCGCGCGGGGATCCGGGGGAGCCGCCAGCGCGAGCGCCAGCCGCTAGCGGAGCGGAGCGGGAGGGCAACAAACACCACCCACAATCTCTCACTCACAACACACACTAACCACTAACACACACACAAACCCACACACACCACACCCACCACCAAACACAAACACTCACCCACACACACACACACACACACACACAACACCACCCCACACCTACACACCCACACACCAAACCCACACCCACACACACACAAACAACACACACACCCACACACCCACTCACACACACACACCACAACCCCCAACAACCCCCCCCTACACAAAAAGACATCACCCACACACACACACACACACACTCACACCCACACACCCACCTCCACACCTCAAACCACACACCCACACCCACACCCACACACCCACACACACACACACTCCATACACTCACCACACTCAAACACCCACCAACACACACACACATACACTCACACACACCACACACACACACACACACACATCACACCACACCCCATATATATTATTATAGATATAATTATATATATATATCTATGAATATATATATATCTATGTATATATAGCGATAGATATCGCATATATATAGACGATACATTAGACAAACACCCACACACACACCACACACCCACACACACCCCACACACCCACCACACACACACTCTCCACACATGACACACACACACACACACACACACACACACACACACACACACACACACTCACACATACATACATTCAGACCATATTATACACAGCACCACCCCCCATACACACACACACCACACACACACCAACACACACACCACACCACACACTCACACACACACACACACACTACCCTCACTCACACAACACATCACACACACACACACACACACACACACACACACACACCCACACACACACCCACACACCAACCCCCCCCCCCCCCCCCCCCCCACCCCCCCCCCACCCCCCCCCCCCCCCCCCCCCCCCACACACACACACACACACACACACACACACACACACACACACACACACACACACACACACACACACACACACACACACACACACTCACCCCAACGCACACCACACACACCACACAAACACACACACATACCCCACTACACAACCATACACACACACACACAAACACACACACACACACAACCCACACACACCACACACACAACCACCACACACACACCCTCACACACACACACACACCCCCACACACACACCCAAAACACACCACACGACACAATCACTCACACACACACACCCACACACACCCACACACACCCTCACCCACACACCCTCACCCACACACACACCCACACCACCACTAACACCCACACATACACACACTCACACTCATAAGCACACACACACACACACACACACACACACACACACCACACCACCCAAACACACCCACACCCACCCTCACACACAACCACACCACACACACACTCCACACACACACACACACACACACACAGCCCACACACCTACACACACACACACACTTCACACACACCCTTACACACACACACCACACTCACACATACCATACACACACCCCCACATAACACCGTGTGTGTCAGATACATGTCCCCCCATCTCTCTATATAACACTATATCACTCTCAAAAATAAATACTATATAAAAATAACTCTCAATCTATCTAAAAAAATACCACACTATAAATTCTCTCCCAAATCTTTCTAACAGACCAAAATCACCCCCTGACTCATACATATTCCTCAATTCAACGAAATATCTATATAACATCAAAATAAAACAATATCATCTATATATCACACTATCCCACACACACAGTGATTGTAGAGTGTGAGAGAGATGTGTGAGATTGAGTAGTCTACATCTATAATAAGAAGAGTCAATCAAAATATAAAAATAACCACCTCTATCACCACAAACAACATATACTATAACTAACATAAAACCTCAGTCACCCAATCCCAAACCAACTCCCAACAAACACAAACACACACTCAAAACCCCCCAAACACACAATAAACACCTCACCAAACTACTGATCTCAATCACTCTCACCCACTATCACTCACTCACCATACTCCATCACACACAAACTATCACTCACTCACTCCACAACACTAACTCACACACAATAATTACACACACTCAAATCATACACACACTACAGCTCAATATCAAACACTCACTAACAATCTAACACACACCCAAACTCACTTCTCTAATCTAAACAATCTATACACTCACACTACTAATCACAAATCTCACACTAGGCAGACACTCATCTATCTCACTCACAAACACTCACACTATATAAACACTCACTCAATTACACCAAAACTCTAACAAATAATGCCGACACACACTAAATATCAATCACTCTCACTATAAATAACAAAATCTCATATTATATATAACACTCAAATCTCGACTAGTCGCTAGATAGCACTACGAACGATAATAGAAATATCATAAATAGATAGATATACATATAAGCACACCCTTAGCTGGGATCTGTACCTAATTTTGGCGTCCTGTAATCAGGCCAACAGGAACACAAGATTTGAGCCTCTCTCGGAAATTGGGTTTTCCTCTCTCCACTCCACGTAGACAATGGGGGGTGGGGTGGGGGGGCGAGTCCTCGAGCCGATTCGTTTGCCACATACGATGTTATGCCAAGACAGATCGTGAGTATATTGTCTTTGATTAAATACCTTCCATTTAGGTGGGTGCCTGTTGTTCTGATAGAAATCCCCTTCTCTCTCTCTCTCTATATATATATATATATCTCTCTCTCTCTGTCTCTCTCTCTCTCTCTTTCTATCTCTCTCTCTCTCTCTCTCTCTCTCTCTCTCTCTCTCTCTCTCCTCATCTATCTATCTATCTCTTCTCTCTCTCTCTCCGGTCTCTCTCTCTCTCTCTCTCTAATATATATATATACGTATAAATAATATATTATAATATATATATATATATAAATATAAAAATATATATATATATATACATCTCTCTCTCTCTCTCTCTCTCTATATATATATATATATATTTTTAAAATACTTATATATATATATATTTATATAATATATATATAATAAATATATAATATATATATATATGATCCAACTCTCCTCTCTCTTTCCTCTCTCTCTCTCACTCTCTGTATATATATATAAATATATATATAAAATATATATATATATATATATATATATATATATATATATATATATCTTTCACTCTCTCGAATCTTACTCTCGCTCTCTCTCACTCTCTCTTTTCCCTCTCTCTCTCTCTCTCTCTCTCTCTCTCTCTTCTCTCTCTCTCTATCACTCTATCTCTATCTCTATCTCTCTCTTCTCTCATCTCTCATCATCTCTTTCTTCTCTCTTCTCTCACTCTCACTCTCTCCTCTCTCTAAATATATATATATATATATATAATATATATATATATAATATATAATATATAATATAATATATATATATAAATATAATATATATATATACATCTCTCACTATCTCTCTCTCTTCCTACTCTCTTTCTCTCTCTCTCTCTCACTCTCTGTATTATATACTATATATAAAAATATATAATATATATATATAATATATAGATATATATATATATATATATCTTTCACTCTCTCTATCTTACTCTCTCTCTCTCTCTCTCTCTCTTTCTCTCTCTCTCTCTCTCTCTCTCTCTCTCTCTCTCTCTCTCTTTCACTCACTCTCTTTCTCTCTCTTACTCTCTCTGTCTCTTACTCTCTCTCCTACTCTTTCTCTCTCTCTCTTACTCTCTCTCTCTCTCTCTCTCTCTCTTTCTCTCTCTCTTCCTTTCTGTCTTCCTATTAATAATGACAATATCATTAACGATGATTAGAATAACAATACTTTTGCTAATGAGGGCAATAATAATGATGATAATGATAATGACAATAATGATAATGATAATAATGAGGATTATAATGATAATGATAATAATGAGGATTATAATGATAATGATAATAATAATAATACGACCAACAACAACAACAGCTGTAATGATAATAGTAATAACAAAAATAACAATGACAATATTACGACAATAGCAAGAGCAACATCAGTCGTAATGAAAATAAACATCATGGTAATAATGATAACAGTAATGATAACATTAGTAGTAGTAACAGCAGTAGTGCAAGTAATGATAGGAATATTAATGTAATAATCGTAATAATCATTATCATCGTAATCAATATAATGTTCCTCAAATCTTAATTATTATAATAATACTACATAATAGCACATGATGAAGTAACTTTAAGAGAACAAACTTATCTCAAACTGCAGAAAAAAATATTTAATCTTGATTTACTGAAATAAACATAATATCCAAATTGCATTTTCATTCCATGAAATTCTGCGTTATTTGTCATAGAGTTGGCGTGTGTAAAATATTCCCATCGCGATCGTTGTAGCGTGCATGAATCAACTGCAATTGCAAATCCTTCTTTGCTGAGCTATTTTGGGTGAATAGCTAGAGCAGTTTTGTTTTAGGAGAGCAGTTTAGTTTAGGGAA
>NW_028234405.1:38574478-38576978 GCF_977035675.1 Penaeus japonicus
TTTGCACTGATAAGTCAAAAGAGCTGATGCTTTCCTAAGTATATAGTAGAAGTCTAAACAGCTCATAATGGTTACCAAGTCATTCAAATCTTGTAATTAATCCTTGAACGACACAAAAGAACCTATAACACTCAAAGTTGACCAATGGTGTTTTCGTATCAAACTTCATATATGATGATACTGTTTTAATTAAAATCCAAGAACTGGGTATAAAGTAAACGGCTTTTAAACTCAATAAAACACTAATCTACTGGTAAATATATATATATACACAAATTAGGTGACTAATCAACCAAAGACATTTTTACATTATATGCATAAATCATACTTAGTGTTCATCCTCAGTTTTAACTTTGTGTGTGCCAAAAGGACATTTAAAAAAAAGATATTAACATTTCCATAGGTACTAAGAACAAAAAAAAAGTTAAAGCAATAAAAATGAAGAGGAAAGAGTTGTATCCACACACACAAACACACACACACGCACGCACACACACCTCCAAAAAATGAACACCCTCCAAATTGGCCTTAAATTTCAGAATAAAATATGGCTTCATTCAACAATTTACATTGTGTACATTTGTGAAAAAGCTGAATTAATCAAACAGCCTCTACAGATGGGCTGCTTATTTCTGATACAACCCCTATAATACTGTAAAACAGTAAAACACTCTACATATTCTTGGTTAAATGAATGAACAAAATCCATGGTTGCAAATGATTTCCCAATTTGCATTTTTAAAATACTTATTGAGAAAATTACAACTGGGGAAAAATAATCATTATAACTTCATAACATTTCAACTGGCCAGACATTTAGCAAAGTGCTCATCTCTCGGCAGCGATCACCAGGAGTGCGACTAGAGTGTAAAAAACATGAGTCGGCTAAATAAAGCTGCGGAACTCAAGATCTTCCAGTTACAAACGAGTCGATATATAATAAATACAAGAGGATTAATGGTTACAATTCCAAACAAGAATAATAATAATAAGTGAAGTGTACAAACAAAATTCAACTTATATCTAAAATGGCAATTTTTTTTTAATATCTTCCTATACTTATATATCTGTTGGGAACATAAGAAATGTATCACTAATGTGGATCATAAATGTTGCTCATAGGGATTAGTTGGTAAACCGGGGAATGCAGCCCCAAGGAACGCTGCAGGCAGACTGGTGCATGCAATGAGGGTGTGGCTCGTGAAGAAGTTCCAGGCCAACTTGAGGCAGCAAGAAGCTACATCCCACATACTGATGCAGTTGTCCTCCTGCTATGCAAGAAAGGCACTGGTGCGCCTGGAACACCTCGCAGAAAATGGTAATGGACGGTGTATACATAGCATGCGACCAGCCAAGCACTCTTTGCCGGGACTTCTGATCTTGCCGAATCATAAACCTCCACTTTATGATCATTGGTGAGCACAGCATTACCAAAAGATATGATATGTTCTGAACATCACAGAGCTCATCTCAAAAATGATTTGTTAAGAAGCATAAAAAAAAAGAAACTGATAAAACGAAAAGAATAAAACAATGAAAAAATAAAAACGCTATAAAAAAAAAATCTTAAATCCAAATGCCTGGCATCTTTAAAAGGAATGTGTGAAGATTTCTCAAATATCTGCAAAATGATAACTAAAAGCAAATTGGTTTCCACACCAACAAAAGAACCAGATTTTCATATTGCTGTCCCCTACATCTTTAGTAATAATCAAGAAAAGATTATTATTTGTTAACCAATTAATCGTAATTAGTAAAGTTAGTCATGAATATCATTAATGGCCCAATCTTCAAATCATATTTCATGGCACAATGATTTTTTTGGTTCCTCTAATTCACACAATAATTTGATTTCCTGCCTTGATATATAAAATGTTCATAAGCACATTAATTTAGATTTACCATTATCTAAAATTTTGAAGATGACAACAATACCAAATTACCATCAATAAGAATAATGACTATGGTGAATAGTGTGTAACGAATGAGGCTGATGATAACTGATGATGATGGTAGTGATAATAACAGCACTAAAAATGAAAATAAAAACAAAAAAGAATAACAATAATAAATGCCAATAATAATTAAAAAGTTATAAAACTAATCAAAGAGGGAGCCAGACCTTAATAATAAAAAACTTTTTTTTTCTTTTTCTTTTTGATAACCTTGTACTCATCTACCAATTTTTTTTATTTTTTTTGGCATAACATTCCAAAGACTTACCAAATATGAGCAGATATTTTGTATGAACATCAACAATATTTACAATAATAAACAGGAGTAACCTGAATCTTGGCACTCAGTAAAAGGTTTAGGAAGTCCCTTTTCTGGATACTTTCCCTGATTATTATCCAGCTAAAGGTATTCTGCTCTTGGAAAATATTGCACACTCTTAGTAGTGGGGTCATTATATATTCAAATATCTGCACCTGCTACCTGAACATTGGCAACCCCAATAACTTCCATCTAACAGTTGTGTTGTATCACATTAATCACATGT
>NW_028234405.1:38584478-38591978 GCF_977035675.1 Penaeus japonicus
CCTACGCATCCAAGCAGAAAGCTACCTACATATTCTATGCTTCTATGCATATCAAAAAGAACAGAAATTAGAAGAAAAAATACTATATCTCTGTTTCTCTATGCCCAGCATGGTAATCCGTAGCATTAAGGTTTATGTAAGGAGCCTGAGGCCTGCCTGATGAATAATAAGGCTGCTGTGGCAAATGAGGAACTGAAGGCCTAAATGACCTGACTTCATGCGGTACTTGAGGAGGTTGTTCTGTTGGGCGTGCACCTCTCTTACCGTTCCTGCTGGGGTACGTCTTGGTGCAGCTCTGGTACACGAGGGGCAAGGGAAAGGTATGCGCCGCATGAAACTGGAATTTGCTTTCAAAATCACCACCTGAAAAGGTTAAAAAAATCATTAGCATTTCCTTCTAAAGCATCACCTTCACCTAACAGAAAACAAGATCTCCATTCATGAACTGAACTGGTATATAAAGAAAAAGTTTCAAGCTAAGGCCAACGGGGTACATAAATGCGGTTTTCAAGTTTTCACAAGCTTTTCTACATTGGTTCCTTTGATAAAATGCTAAGAGAGAGAGGGAGAGGGAGAGGGAGAGAGAATTCAGATAACATGTAGCTTTAACCCGTTAACCCATTGCCAATGGGGCTGTTTTGGCTCCAAATGATCTAAACACCAGGATATTTCAAACATGTAAGCCTAATGCCTTGGGCTATTAGCCCACTCTGGCCATGGCCAAACGCTATGCTCTCAACCACCCGGCACGCCCCAACGGCTGGTACTGCCACCACTTGACGTGATATCATGGTGGCAGCACTTGCTAACAGGGACATGATATCACGTCTTGGCTTTTCACATGGCCAGCACACCAGGTGATCATGTGTGGAGCAGTTTGCCACAGCCAGAGAGGGCGAATAGCATGTGCTTGAAAAATCCTGAACTTTAGACCGAGAGGAACCAATCCTGCCCCATCCTTATCGGGTTAATAAATATAAATATGGCCCCTAGAATTAAACAGGTGACAGATTTATATTCTAATCCTTACTACTCTGGCAAAAACTAAAATGATATAAGGTGTTTGGAGTCTATGTGAGCATTATTGTGCCTATCCCAATTACCAACATCCTGGTCTTGGATTCATGAGGGAGTCAACATAAATGTTATATTTTACCTATAGCTCTACACAGCTAATTCAACAAGGAGATACTAACAAAATAAAGACTCACAGTAAAATATATTGTGATATGCACGATAGAGGTCACAATACAACATGTATGCCTCGTAAGCTGGGCCCACGGATGATGGAGAATGCATAAGAGTAAACAAGATGTGAATAGTATGAATTAATGCCGGAAAAAAAATCAGACACCAACAGCATAACAGGCAACAGAATTATCGTATCTTGAAAAAAAAAATCAATTTCTACATCACTCTTATATCAACAATGACACACAGACAAACATGTGTATACATGCATACATAAATGAATATGTATTTTCTTCTTTTTCACACACAAGTACACATGTATACAAATCACACAGTATACATATATCATATGTATAAATCTATTATAAACTTCTAACACACATCATACACTGTATGATATGTTTATGATATTAAATACATCTTGCAAACATCATACAATATATGTTCCTTCTATATATCTACTGCATTCTAAATATCTATATAACTACTATTATCTCTATCCATCTACCTATCAATATGATTACAATCATGTAGCAATCAGTCCCTATCCATCCAACTTTGCATATCTAGCTACACATCTATCCTTCCAGCTTTCTTTCTTTCCATTTCTTTTTTTCCTTTTTTACAAAAACAAAGTGAAAGCAAGACCTAAAAAGTGTTAAAACTACTGTGGAGTTTCTTCCTGGTTCTCTCGGTCCTGTTCGGGTTCTTTTTTCTTTGCCTCTTTCTTTGCATTTTTGCCTCCTTGCCCTACTTTCTTGGTCTTGGGCTTACATGCTGTAAAACACGAGACATTCTTTTCCTTCTGGCTGTTCAGTTCGACCGCTGCCCCTCTGCTCAGCTCATACTCATTACATTCGCGGCACTCTGCTTCCTGAGAGGCTTCTTCATGACACGCATGACAATAATTCATCTGATCCCCATGTCCCTCTAAGACACAAGCTTCACAATCAACTGACTGAGTGAAAGGAAACATGCTTGAACCTTCATCACTCAAGTCATAGTCCGGAAGATCTATTGTCAGAGCCCGGGAGGAGGGTCTATAATTAGATCCTTCAAGGGAATAAGTGTATGAAGTGTCACGAGATAACCTTGGAGGGAGCGTGCAGAACTGGGTCGCAATGTGCTTACCTGAAGGGCGCGTTGACTGAAATCTATTTGGAGGGGGTGGAGGGGGTGCTATGCTTGGAGGCTGGAACAAAGAAACAGAACAATTTATGAAAATATATATATATTTTTTTCAATTACTAAACTGATATTAAAACTAGAACATATCTCATTCTTACTTTCCTTAGCAATAAATGTTCATCACTCCTGATTCTTTGCTGTCAAGCATATTCCTAAATCATGGTAACTAGCAAGTATTTGTATTCTTTAACATATGTATTGCATTATCTACAGTTTCAACTTTAATTTGTAATTTTCTTAATATTTAGCATATATAAAGATTCTCATGAAATTTCACACTAAAAGTGACCTGTAAAATATAGTATGTATATTAAATTAAACAAACAGAGAAAAATATGTTAAAAAATATGGAAATAAAGATCCTACACCTATACCTTCAGAAAATACAAATTTCATAAATTCAAATGCACTCAGATCCAACAACTACTTTAAGTAAGATATTCACATGGATTTCATTCCATATTAAATATATAAAATCTATAGGTTAATGCATTTTTTTACTCAAATAACATATCTGAATATGATGCCAAGTTGGCCCAGCAATCGCTTCTGAATCTTTGCTAAAGTGTTAAGGGACACTACCTCAGGCTTTGCAGTGGGCGGAGGAGGAGGTCCTTGCCGGTGTGGTGGTGGTGGGGGAGGCTGGTTAGGGGGAGGAGGTGCAGGAACACTCGGTCTATTGGGCGGGGGTGGTGGTCGCTCTGCGGGTGCACGTGTCATGGATCTGGCAAGGTTAGTGCCAGACATTCGGCCAACAGTAAAAGGGCGATTGGAGCCATGGCCGAAATTTGGTCCAGCAGGAGCTGGCTTGTGGTGGTGAGCTGGTAGGGTTCGTGCCATACTTGACGATAACATGTCTTCCTTTGAATAGTCATTATGGTCTGAGAAATCCATTTCGCTTGTACTTCTGTGTTCTCTCATGCTATTTGTTCTTGATGCAGGTCTACTCCCAGGAGTACTCCCATTAGGCTGTAATATATTGTAATATGTTAAAATTAAATATAAAAAAAATCTTTTTTTTTCTTTTCTAGAAATATTTCTTTGATCTTCTGTAAATCTGAAATCAATATTTGAGATTTATCATTGATAATATTCCTACTGATTTTATGCCTAGGTTCAGACAAATAATATTTTACAATACCATGTAAAGTATTAAATTTTACAATATAATACTTTTGTTAATCCTTAAAAATATAGACTAACCAAAACAAAATGTCCCGTAAAATTTGAAACCCTAATTAAGGCAAGTCCAATTTACACTGGATTTACTTGTAAACCAAAACATACATCGTATGATCCTTAGCGTGTAATTGCAATACACATCAAAGGAGACCATTTTAGTTTGGATTACAATGCTCCAGAAAAAGATTAATATCTAGAGCATATAACAGTGAAAATAAATATTACTTGTATACATAAGTAAGGCTAATTTCATTGTAATTTCCTTGTATTGTATTCTGATCTCTATGAAATGATATATAATTCTGCATGTCAAAGGGAAATTTCCAACTATAATCATATACACCACATTATCTGAAATTTTCAGTGTGGTCACATCCATTTGTATAATGGTATCAGTATTCATTTTTGAAATAAGTTTCAGAAAAAGTATAAATAAAAAACACAGTAATGTGTGTACAATGAAGATATGAAACAGCAACAAACATAAAAGGTAATAAAGATAGGTACTGAAATTTTCTTTTCCATTCAAATGAAGTGCTATAACTATCTAAAGATATCCTGGCAGATTTAATAACATAAGAAAGACAAAAGTCAGCTCAGGTCAGCACTTCCTCGCAAAACACACAGATTCTAACCTTCTCATACAGAAGTTGTTATTTTTTCTTAATTCTTCTATTGTATATAGTGAACTCCACAACAAAATACCATATTGTGAAATTTCATTTTCATTTCACAAGGAATTTAGATATCCAAAAGACATTATCGCAGCACTCAGAAAAACTGTTAATGTGTATAAATTGTAAATATTGTATAAATTGAAAATATTGAAGTTTATGTAATAAGAAATATCATTAGTTTGATTTAGCCAAGAGTGCAAGGATATCCAGCAGTAAATTAGGTTTACATAAACTATAACTAATCAATTAGAAATAAATTACAGGATGTAAAATTGTATAAAAATGACTATGGAGCCATAAGTACAACAAATCCCACGAACCGTCCCCTTGTACCTTGGTTGCTCACATGCTTCACCTGTATACAAAATACACAACTTTCAATCTTTACCTAGGGCCACACAAATGTAAATAAGCAATTTATATTTTCATTGTTAGATGCTATGATGTGTATCTTGCCTATCTAAAGAGAATAAAATTCAAATCATTTTTTTTTTCACTTTCACACACTTCTTAATGATATAGTTTATGATTTAATGCCACATATTTTCCTGGAAATATAACAAAACAGTGTAAACAGCAGCTCTACCAAACACGTCTTCAGAGTTACTACACTATTAAAATGTTGAGTCAATTATCTTTTTGTATGGATCTGGCTCCAAGGAATTTTTAAATTTGAAATTAAAATCTCTATAAGCTAATGTTAACACAATAATGGAATACCAAATTAGCAGCTTGAATTGCAGACTTATGTGCCTGTCCCATTTTCTGGGTCAGAATATGAGTCCATATCTTTTCTTTTGTTCTTTTTCTGTTTCATCCCTTGGAATCACAACATATTGAAGAAAAACTTGAGTAACTCTATTATTTGAAAAGGTTTTCTGGGTCTACTATAAAATCTAATAGGGTAAAAATGAATAAATCAGTAAAAAAAAATGACAAAAACTTTCCTCCCATTATATTCTGTGTTGACTTTTCCATACTTTGTTCATCAATGCTGCTGGTTGAATAATAAAATATTTCCTTCAGGTTTCCTATAATCACAAAAGAAGATTTTCAGGATTATGTAATATGTGTATAGAGGAGGAACAGCCACATATTACTTTTTGCCGTTTCATTATCATATCAAAGAGTATGAGCAGGAAAAAATATACCAAAAAGCATGTTTAGGTACTACAGCACTATTTGGCATACCTTACCTCTCACCTGCTATCGACACTCAGTGGTTGAAGACTGTGACCTAGGGCCATTCATGGTTGCTTTTGCCGAGCTAACATTTTCATTTTTTCTTAACATTACCAACTATTTTGAAAGTGAAAGTTATCTTCTCCAAACTTTTATTAGTGAAAAATGTGCCTGCCTATGTAACCCTGTAGTATTTAGCCTGCCAGGGATGGGTTAAAGTTCCAAGTTTCTGAAAAGTATTCCAATCACCTTGAGGAAAACTGATAAACACTGCAGTACTTACCTGTGATACAGGTAACTTAGGCGGTAGTAAAGGTTTTGCTGAGCTAGGGGGTTTAGGAGGCGCTGGCTTGTTTCCAACACTTGGTTTTGTCACTAAATTTGGTTTACTTGGAAGGGTTGGATGACCAACTTTGGATGGGGCTGATGTTGGTATTACATCCTGCTGGATCAAATATAAAGCCCAAGGTAGAGCAAGGAATAAACAAATATGGAATATGCTTTCCTAAATCTATTCAAGGATACTGGGAAAGGGTAACAAAGTTATATTCCCACTCACTCACCCACTCACTCACTCACTCACTCACTCACTCACTCACTCACTCACTCACTCACTCACTCACTCACCCAGGACTAGGCCAGATATTTTGGGACCAATAATTTCTAGCTGGCAATATGGAATCATTGTTTCTATTATATATTTTTAGATAAACATAATATTCTAGTTCTACAATATCTAGCTACTTGAAGTAGCATGATTTTTGAAGCTGCATCTATATAATGTGGTTCAATGCTTACTGATGAAAAAAGTAATCTAGAGATAGGTGGTATGTAATTCATTATTCACAGTAAATAAAAAAAAATACAAGTATCATTACCACATTTTTAAAGATAAATCCAAATACACAGTACCTTCAAAGACTTAAATCTTCTTAACTTACCGGCGAATACTTAAAGGAAGAAGGCTTATTGGCAGGGTTTGGGGGATCAGGCAGAGGTCCCCTTGCTTGCCGATCATTAGAAAAGTTAGGTTTTCTTGACGCAGGGGGAGGAGGAGGGGCTGGACTACTCTTACTACTGGGCTGTAAGAATAAATGGAGTCAGTCCTTGCTCTGACTACACACTGTACTCTTGTACTCTTGTACTTTTAGCAAAGTTTGCCTAAATACAGGTAAGTACTAGCCATAAATATACACCAAATTACACTGATTCATCATGTATAAAGTGCAATCAGCATTTTGTTTCTACATAATTACTTAATTACGTATGATATTACAGCTGTTTCTCCATTCCAACTTAAAATACATTAAAAAAATGCTACATCAGTACATCTAGACTTTCCCTGAAATCCAACAACTTGCCAGAACAGTCTGCTTCTTGACTGGCATAAGGTGAATACACAGCAGATAAATTTCTCCATTATTTGTAGTACTGTAATCTGTCCTCTACATTTCAACAAATCCTAAGGGCTTACAGACAAATTCACTTATCTAAAAGACACACTTTTGACTAACATTCTTTTGAAAAGAGAGGAACAACTGCTATCATGAACTGTAATTACAGCAGGACCAGATAAAAATGACACGTAACAATCCAGGAAAATCCATCATACCTTAGGACTAGGTGGTATACTACTGTTGTCAGTTGTTTGCTCTGAGTCACCAGACACATCATGATCAGGAATGCTAGGAGCTGGTTTTCTTCCAGGAGGTAACAAGGGAGCACTTCGGCCTCCAGCTGAAATAATAATTTTTTTTTTCATAAATGCTTTGATTTTGTTATTGGCTTCTATAAGAGTCAAAAGGAGCATTTCTGACTCCAGCTGAAATTAAATACCGTGGGCAACTAACTATAAATACTTAGTATTTGTTACTTAATTCTATAAAAAGATGCAAAACAATACCATCTTAACCCTGTTTGCCCTTATCATATTTGAAAAATAATTCTTCATTCATTCATTGTTAGTGCAAGATCAATGCTAATGGATATATTTAACATTTACTTATCCTATAATTCACCATTCCTATATCTCAAATGTCACAACAAAAAAACTTAGGATACTTGTCCTCATAAAGATCAT
>NW_028234405.1:38596978-38599478 GCF_977035675.1 Penaeus japonicus
GAGAGAGCCGAGCGCGCCTGAGGAGGGAAACTCGAAATGCGTTTTCAAAAGGAGGCCACGTGACCACTAGCCAGCGGTGGCTCCTGCGAGTCGCGGATATCGACCGCTGCGGTCTTCCAGGCGGTAGAGCTTCCCTACTTACCGCACCGTCAAACGCAACCACTTTCTCCCAAGCACTCTATGCCTTTAAGAGCATGATAGCGTATTTGCCATAGAAAGAGAAAACAGTCTTTATTAATCAATAGCACAAGTTCCGGCCCCTTCATCGATTCGGAAATGACGCACAAAGCAAAATAGGTGGAAAAAACAACAACTGGGTTTTTTACTACGTGTATTCCAACAACATGACATTCAATCATACACCTTTGCATATGTATTTTCCTCCCTTGATCTAACACCCCGTGAAATGCAAATGCAACTATGGTCAATGATCTGGAGAGTGATTTCCTACTTACCAATGAAGTCATATATGTCGTAGTTATGAGCAATTGTCGTACATGTCCAGCAAAAGAGTTTTGCACAGTCCAACATGCTGTCATGTGGTCTTGGCTGGTCCTGGGTCAAATGTCCTCGTGGGTCATCACTCGTACGTCATCCTACTTCTGGTCACCTGTCATTAATCTACCACGGTTGGACGAATCAAACATTCCAATACCATCCCACACCATCTGAATACACTGCGTTTTCCATTTTATCAATATCGCACTGGCCAGGAGAGGCCTACCAACCACACCCATATGCGCCCAACATCCGAAACGGCCCGATCTACATTTTTCAAATCTCTTCCCTCAGCGACTCGTAAATGAATTCCGGCTCAAGTTCCCATATAGCGCCCGGGTCAATGTAAATCAACGTGAGATCTCCTGTCCACGGCCGGATGCAAAAGACCCACAAGAACTAGACCAGAGTTGAGTCATCGGCGTGCGGCAACACCCTGGCACTCTCTAGAATATGGAACCATATGGCCCCCCTATTGCAACTGCATATCTGAAGAGCCCATCTTGCCTATCTCTGTCTCTCTGGCACTCCTCTCTATGGATCTATATCGCGATCTCGCACAGGAATACAGAGAAGCAGCAGGATAACAATGGCTTGCCGACGCCCCTCTATATCTGAATTTCTATATGTAGTAGCATGCTTTCAATTTCAAGGTTTAGGCTGTGCATGTCGGAGTGATGTATGTGTGCGTGTTTGTTTGTGTTTGTGTATGGATGTATGGATTTATGGATGTGTGTGTGTGTGTGTGTGTGTGTGTGTGTGTGTGTGTGTGTGTGTGTGTGTGTGTGTGTGTGTGTGTGTGTGTGTGTGTGTGTGTGTGTGTGTGTGTGTGTGTGTGTGTGTGTGTGTGTGTGTGTGTGTGTGTGTGTGTGTGTGTGTGTGTGTGTGTGTGTGTGTGTGTGTGTGTGTGTGTGTGTGTGTGTGTGTGTGTGTGTGTGTGTGTGTGTGTTTGTGTTTGTGTTTGTGTGTTTGAGTGAGTGAGTGAGTGAGTGAGTGAGTGAGTGAGTGAGTGAGTGAGTGAGTGAGTGAGTGAGTGAGTGAGTGAGTGAGTGAGTGAGTTTGTGTGTGTGAGAATATGCATATGTGTGTGCGAGAATGTGAGAATATGCATATGTGAGTGCCTGAATGTGAGAATATTCAAATGTGTGAGTATGTGTGTATGTGAGAATATGCATGTGTGTGAGTGTGCGTGTCAGTGTGAATGTAACTGTAAATGTAAGTGCGAATGTAAAGGGGGCGGGCCTGAGTCTGTATTCAATTACAGGATATCGTTAACCTTCCTTGTAATCCGAACAACAAAAGGAACACGGATACACTGCTAAGGCAACTGCAATGCACCGGCTTGTTTGTCAGCGTCAGGGATCAGTCTCCCATTCAGTAAGCCGAAGACCGGAAGTGGAGTGGGAGTCACCTTGCCCTTGACTCTACAGAAGGGTTTCCCCGACGAAGCCGACGAGAGAAGGGCGTGTCCAATGCGGAGACCATTAGTCCGAAGATGTTGGTTCCTGCTTCAAGCACTTGAAAACGTCCAGCTCTCGTGCACGTTATGCTTTCGGGGTCTAGCTATCTCTGGAGAGGACTAACATAACGTCCAAATTTCGACATTTGGATCTTGGGACAAAAGTGACATACTGTATACACTTCGACGTTTGGACATCTTGCGCTCGGCTCAAAGAAATTATGGCCGGGAGCGAGGAACATACTATCCGCATTTCGACATTTGGATCTTGGGACGGAGTGACATACTATCCACATTTCGACATTTAGATCTTGGGACAGTGGTAATATCATACCCGCCGCATTTCGACATTTAGATTTTGGGACAGAGATGACTTACTACCCACATTTGGAATACAGATGAGACCGTATCCGCACCCAGAGCATCCTATCCGAGAGCACGCCGGACGAGCGAATAAGCGCGCCCCACGGATCCTTCCGACCGGTTCCCCTTCCTCTCATCTAACCTGAAGAGGCACGAGGCTCCTGCCGGCTCGGACGGAAG
>NW_028234405.1:38604478-38609478 GCF_977035675.1 Penaeus japonicus
TTCTACATTCTCCGCGCTACATTCTTCCGAAAGCCCAATGCATTCAATAACACGCAGCTGAATCGAGAGTGTAGCCTAGTGTCGGGATGTTTCTTGCATAAACAAAAACAACAAAAACAAAAGGAACACCAAACTGAGGAGTGGGTGTTCAATGCGCGCCCCATCCACGATCAATCCCCCGTTGAATCCGACGCAATACTCTTTCTAACGGGATAATATTCACTTTCGGCACTCGGATACGCTTCCACACGGAGGGGATCCAGGTTTTCATCACATTGGGATTTTTTTATCTTTTTTTTCAGAGCCGAGCAATGTGTCGTCTGCATCATTCCACCTCACTACAAGTCAACTATTATAAAAAAAACATACTACAGGTTTAAAAATTAAAAACGATGCACTGCACCGGGATTCTAAGCCACTATCCACATTCTATGAAGCACCAAGCAACAAAATCCAAAAGGTTCACCGCCGGCACTGCAGCAGCGTCGCCACCACTGCAGCATCCACCACCACCAGGACACCAACACTCGAGGTTTCTTCTTTCCCCCTCGCCTCTCTTCCTGTCTCTGGGCGCGATTATCCCCCTCGCTACGCAATCCCGGGTCCACCCTTAGCTCGGTTTGTCCTGTACCTCACAGAGTACCATCTCCAACCACGGCTCAACGGCTACTGTGAATGTGAGCGAGCCACGGCCTGCTCTACTCCTGCAGCAGTTATTGGCCCCTCCCTCACTCTCTCTTCTTCCTCCTCCTCCCCCTTCCCCCTCCAGAACCCTCTCGCGCGCCCCGGGCCATCTCACGCAGGCGCAAGACGTCACGCGCGTGTTCGGAACACGTAACACCCGCAGACTGGCTCGACTGGCCATTCAATGGCCGCATACTACCTTCGTCAAATTAGACTCGCGATATAGTACATATATCTTTTATTTTTCACTTGAAATTATATCGACCACCTTTACTATTGGTCAGGATCCGTAACCTGCACTGAATTGCCTCCTCGATTGATTACCATTCAACCTATTACAATACCAATATGGGCGCGCTGTCGATGGACTGTTTAAGAAATACACCTGCCTGTTGTAAATGTTCTCTCCCTTGGCTGTTCTACTTTACGCTAACCCACCCTATAATATTCTGCCGCATTCAGCTTCACCATTTCATATTATTTTTTATAGAGGCAAATGCAAACATATAAATAATTAATAAATAAGTAAATACCTGAATATGTATTAACATATATAAATACATATAAATATATTAATTAAAACATAAATATATATACAATACATATGTAAATGCATATACATATATATATATATGTACATGCATATATTTACATGCACACAAATATGTAAATACATAAATATATATGTATGTATATATGTACATGTAATAATTTATTGTATATATCCTTATATATACATACATATATATACATATACATATACACAAATATATGCATGAACATATATATAAATATATATATGCATATAAATAAATATATACATATACATATATAGACATATACATATGCATATATAGACATATACATATACATATATATATACATATATACATACAGATATACATATATATAAATACATATACATCTATATACATATATATAAATACACATACATATATACATACATAAATAAAAATAATTATACATATATTTACACAAATATATACATATGCATATGCATATGCATATATATACATATACATAAAACATATACATAAATATATACATATAAATATATATACATATACATACATATATATACATATTCATACATATATAGACATACATAAATACATATACATACATAAATACATATACATATACATACATATATACATACATACATGCATATATACATACATACATACATACATATATACATATATATACATATACATATACATAAGTATATATACATATACATAAGTATATACACATATACATATACAGAAATATATACACATACAAATGCATAAGTATATACACATATACATATACATACATGTATATACATATACATATACATACATATATATACACATATGCATACATATATATATATACATATGCATAATATATACATATACATAATATATAAATATACATAAATATATATCATATATATATATATACATATATGCATATATATACATATACATATATGCATATGTATACATATACATATATGCATATGTATACAAATACATATATGCATATGTATACAAATACATATATGCATATATACAATAATATATATATATATACATATACATATATTATATATATACATATATATATATACATATATATACATATAACATAATATATATATACATTTACATATATACATATAATACATATACATATATATACATATATACATGCATATATAAATACATATACATATATATACATATATATACATATATATACATAATATATACATATACATATACATATACATATATACATATACATAAAAACATACATATATACATATACATACATATCTACATATATATATGTATGTATACATACATATATATACACACATATACATATTTGTACATACATATATATACACACATATGTATACATATATATACATATATACATATATACACATACATAAATACACATACATATATACATATAAATATGTATATATACATATATATATACACATATGTACATATATACATACATATATATCTGGATACATATATAATACATACATATAAACAAACATATATATACACATATATACATACATATATATACATTGATACATATATATACATATATACATACGTACGTTTAAACGTAAACTTACCTACTTTCCAACATTCATGTTCTAGTCTCCTTTTCCCTCATCGGTTCATTATAATAGCCTTATCAAAGATAATGATAATATGAAATGCACAAACTGCAAATACTGACTCCTCTAACATCTAAATATGAGTCTGTGCGCTTCGAAACTCCGTAAGCCACAGCCGACGCCCACCTGCAGCTCCTCCCGAAGATCCAGTTCGGTCGCCCACAAAAGCCACCAGGAGATCAAGACGCATCAAGAGGCATCCAAGGGCATTGGACACCAGAAAGAAATCGGGGATTTACTCACCGACCTGCGGCGCGGAGCGATCATTGGTGACCGCCTTCCTGAGCGTGGCGCCGCCCCTGATGTCCGCCAGCAGGGCACCGCGGGCATCCCCTCCGCCACCGCCTCCTCTTGCAGTAGGAAGGCGCGGGGGGGCGGGGGGGCCCGGCATCCGCGGCGCGGGCGGCGGCGGCGGCGGTGGCATCACCACGCACCACCGCGACCCTGAAAACAGAAGGATTTCAGTCACTCGTTCTAAATGTCACGGCATGCCATTCCTCTAGGGCGCCGCGTATACGCTAACCAATGTAAACAATCCGAACAGCTGTTGCACTATTTTTAGAACATGATTTCATAATTATTCTTTTGGTATTCTCATAACAGAATAATCACTCTTTTGCTATTCTCATAATCTAAGAACAACTATTGTTGTGTTATACCCTCACGATCTAATAATCAATTTGTTACTCCTAGTCCGGATTTTTTTCTTATTATCCTCATAACCTAACAACCATTTCCGTTGGTCCACAATCTAACAAAATTTTCCGTTCGAGTTATTCGGAGGAGAGTGTCCAGACTAAACGGTCCGCGAGACAAGAGACAAAAAGAGGAAAGGACCAGCAGTGCAATGCGGTAAAGAAAGAAAGAAACAAAGAAAGGATAGAGCGGAAAGCGTTCCAAGCAAGACGGCAGCAACGATGGCATGAGAACACGTTTTGTATCTGCTATACAATCTTCATTGTTCCCGCGAGTGATAGAGAGATTACAAAGAACAATTCCCAGGCTATCGCTGCAAAGAAAATCTGCCTTCTTCCACCCAGCCTTATCCAGTGCAAGGACGAGGATTTGTGATCTAATCCGATACCGTTTCTGATTCGGTTTCACGGAGTCGGGCGGTGCCTTATTTCGCAGGGCCCTTGGACTTGGGAGTGAGAGGCCCTTAACCCGAGTGAAGGAAGGTTTTTCTCTTCTCGAACCGTGGCCAGGATTCGAACCCGCCCGTTTGGAAGTCATCTGAACCCCCAGTTGCGCGCGCTGGGGAATTCCCATTAATAAAAAGCTCTTTGAAACGTGTTGTTCAAAGGGAGCACATTTACGTGAGTAAACCAATACATAAATGGTCTTTACTTTAACGAGTAATTCATTTGTGGACATAATGTGTGAGGATAATTGGTTAATATAGGCACAATGCAGTGGAACGTATAGTGAATGCAGGGGCATGTTCGCAAGTTAGTAAATCCAGCCACGACGAGGTACTCCTCACCTCACAGGTGCCAGCGACCTTTCGACGCCTGCCAATATCCCTGCGACCTTCGGAAGCCTCCAACTGATGCTGCAAAGGCCACGCAGCCCCAAATCTCACTTCCGCCAACTACTCCACCCAAAGCACAACCCAATCTCCCATCAAAGGGCACCGCCTGTGTCACCGTGATCAGAAAGGGCCAGACCGCGTTCAATTCGCACAGCCCGACACAAGATGAATGTGGAGAGGACGCGCCCACATTCAGACGAACTACCAACGTTTCCGTATGTTTCTATATTTTTTTCTTTAAATACTAGATATTTTTGTATGCTGATGCGTGAACCTAGTTAATTAAATAGATTTGCAAAACCAATTACATATATCATAATAATTTAGAATACATACGCATTTTATCATCTAATTAGTAATACATTACAAATCCACTTAATCTTATACTACATATTCAGATATATAATCAATCACACATTACATATTCTCTTCACGCCCAATCATCTAACATCGAACATCATACGGGAGAGGATTAATATTAAGGACACATGTTAGTGCACTACTCCTCGCACTATTAGAGCTGACCTTACATCACTGCGCTCACCGAAAGGCGAACAGTGCTGATGC
>NW_028234405.1:38619478-38624478 GCF_977035675.1 Penaeus japonicus
GTGAGTATGGGCACGAATTTCAGATGGCACTTATACATGCCATGACTATGGAGGCGTGGAGTTTTATGGCTCTAATGCCCAAGTTCTCCAGCTACAGCTTAATAAAGTTAGCCCAAACCCCTTTTTTTTATGCTTAGAGGAAAACAATTATTATCTCATACAACATCAAAGACAAGCAGAAATAACAATGAACTTTTAATTTTTGTTTCATGTGGGTGACCTTGATGTTATCCCAGTACAGCAGCAAGTGCACTATGGAAGCAAAAGTATACATATATTTTTAGTTCTTTTCTGTGTTTTATTTGATCTTTTATCAAAAGTTATTGCAATTGTGTTCAAGTCTAGGTACACTCTATATGGAATATCAAGCCTTAATAACAAGCAAAAGATGTCACCCTGACAAGCAGAGCCATATCTTATAACTTTATAAGAAAAGACATTTCCAATTTCCTTAAAACCTCAATATGACAATTCTCATAGAAATCACCAGCCGCCTACAAGTAAAGGTTCTAAATAGAACTGTGAGAATAAGGATTCAGTAGTTAACAAACTCCCTTTCCTGTACTTTATAGTCATTTTACTATGACACTTACATATTCCTATACTAAAGAAAGACAGCAAAATAGCCAAAGCAAGCAAAAAATGAAGGGAAATTGCAGATTTTTATCTATTGTTTTTCTTTTGTTTTTGTCAAGCAATATGTAATTACCACCCCTCCTATAACATGCAGGAAAACCCAAGAATACATCCACATTATTCAAGACATGAGGTCCAGTTATGATTTTTGGCATATTGGTAAGATATTCAGATATGTACGTGTAAAAATAAAAAAGAATTAAAAAAAAAAAATCTAATATAAAAATTATTCAGATCTCCCTATATCATCAGCCTTCTCAAGGTTGCCTCTCAATTTTTCAAACAATTTGCAAGTTACACCCTGAGAAGGAGTCAGACTTATCTAAATATCATATCCTTAAATAGTGAGAAGGTGAAAAGACTCATGAATTAAAGTTCAGGAACTATCACACAAAAACAGTCCTTCAATACGTATTGCCGCAATATAAACTGGGAAAAATGAAGGAAATACTCTTGCTTGATAGATAAACTTTGATATAGTGTAATAAAAATAATTCTCATACAAAAATAATCAACTGTTATACTTTAGGAATGCAGGTGAACGTACACTCTTCAACGTAGTTTAGTTTTTCTTCTTCATACACACAAATAGCTCCACAAGCACCAAAGAGTCAATTACTAGGCCGACCTGACTTCAGCTGTTTATTTGTTTCTTTCCATTTTTTTTAGTTTTTTATTACTATTGTTATTGTTCATCATACTAGTACTAGTACTACTACTACGACTACTACCACCACTAATAATAATAATAATAGTAATAGTTACAACATCAATACCAACAATGATAATGACAACAACAATAATTATAAAAGTGATAATAACAATAAGAGTAACAATAACAGTAACAATAATAACAATAACAACAACAAACACAACAACAATAATAATAATAATAATAATAATAATGATAATAATAATGATAATGATAACAATAACGATAACAATAACGATAACAATGATAATAATAATAATAGAATAACAATAACAAAAATGACAATGACAATAATAAAAATGACAATAACAATAATAACAATAATAAAAACAATAATAGCAACTATAACAGTAATAATAACAAATATTTTTATTACCATTACCATCATTATTAACTGAAAACTTTCTAGAAATGGCTTAAACCGATAAGGACAAGTGGGCCTACTAATTGGCTCTTTGGTGACTGAACACATGTGGAGCCATCTAAGTGTAAAAAATAAGAATAACAAAACAAAACCATAACAATACATGTTGCATCAGAATCAGTAGGTTTAAACAGGGTTGATAAGTTTTATTTCACTTTGATTTTGTACTTTTGCTCATCAATAATTCATTATAACTAGTATTTCACACATTCTTTTTATATCCAATACAAAAAAAAAAAATCACCCATATTAACAAGTCCCAATGAAACACCTTCTTTGGTGTCATACTCAGTACATTTACATCATTTAGTCTTCTTTTTTTCCAAATGTATTTTTCAGATGTAAAATTGAATAATACAGTAACACATTTATGTGAAAAAATCATCTCCTATTTTTTGGCATCTTTTTAAAGGCCAACAAACAGAACCATGCATTCGGAGAATATTTTATCTAATCAAGCTACTTTTATCTCTTTATTTTCTGTTACAGTAAAATTCAGAAAGAGTGTTCAAAAAGGGTAGTTCTTACACTCTAATCATCAAAAGCTAATGGGGTTTAGCCTATCACTGGACAGCGTTGGGCAACCCTGTGAACTACATCTTGAGTTGAATGATACTGACCCTTTACACTTAAAAGATAAACAAAAAAACAGGCTAACCCAGAGTCACTGCCCTTCTTGACCCTACCTCACCTCATCCTCATACTAATTTTGTGACCTTACCACCCTCTGTGACAAGACCTCCCAACAGCCTAATGCCACACTCAAAAATATAAAACCCCAGGGCAGAATCACAGCTCCTCCTCCAGGAGTCATACCTGATACTTGTACCTGCCTCTGAGCAATGCCTTTCCATGAGAGAAAAGCAAATATCAATTTGGGAATCATCAATACGGATTCAAGGTTAACCCATTGGTCACGGTTTTAATAAAATATGTATGCAGTAGGATGGCGGGTTTACATTGTCTGGCATGGTGCCATCTGCGTCTGTGACTGACTCTGCCTTGGCAGCAAATCATGCCGTTCGCTGCTAATGGGTTAAGATCAGAAAAGACACTTTTATTGCCCAAATATGCCTGATAATGTGAGCCACACCTAAAAATTCCTGACATTAACATTTATACAAGAACCCAGGTTCAATTATAGCCAACTACCTTCCTGGTTCAACCTAGCACCTTCTCCTCAGCCCTACCTCATGAGACCTTCCCATTGCCCATTGTACTCAATGATATGACACCAAAGTGGGTAGAATCACCTACAACACAACTCATCCTCTAGAAACTACACAAGGCATATATAAGTGACCCTGGGTGGAGACTCGAGGTGAGCGAAGGCCTATTTGGGATTCAGGATTCTGGCCAAGACATAGAGGAGTCCCTATTAGTCTCTGTCCCTTACAATCAGATATTGCAAAATCATAGTTTCAGGCATATATAGCATACAAGGTAAATGTTATATTAAACTGACAGATCAATAAAAAAAAATTCTATGCCATATTTGTTATAAATTGAAAATAAAATAGTTATAAAATAAATATATCTGGCAATAGATGCAGTCATGCAACAAATAACCGGAGTCTATAAACCTTCAACATAATGATCATGATCAAGATGTATATTCTTATCCATCTTAAACATTACTTAACTTTTCTGTTCTTACTATATGGCAGTTGTGTTATGAAAAAAAAATCCTAATTCACTAATTCCACGACTGCATGCAATATTTACCTTATCAGATATGTAAAGTATGCCTGAAACTAAATTCATACAAATAATATCACTTCTATTTATTTTCCTTTGCCCATTCTTGGTAAATTCACTATATATTGATATCTATATTTATATATCTATCTAAATACTTAAAACATCCTCACATAACTGAACACACAACTAAATTTCATAGCTATGCATTACAATCTAAATAATTTCAACCCAAGCAAAAGAATCATCTTAATCATTTCTATAAAAAGTAGCAAAAAAAAAAGAGACCTTATGGAATGAGAATTCAACCAAAGGAACTTCCCTTAACAGCTTTAAAACCTAGTTGGAAACTTGAAAACTGAGCTGTCAAGCCAAACTCTTCGCTTAGAGGCAAGAGAACTTTGAAGTGCTTACCTGCCTGTCAAAAAGGATGTCAAAAGAGCTGTCAAATCCAAGGCATCTAAGAGCAGGAGCCAAATCCCAAGCTAAGCTCTCCTCCAAGGTGAATGCATAAGCTTATCTGACTCATTTCCTACAGACACAAAAGCACAGTCAGTTGTCATGTCTCATACAACTATTAGAAATGAAGACTTGCAAGTTGCCAGGCTTTCAAACTCCATACATGGCTTACTCTTTAATTATCTCTCTTCCTTCATATAGCAATCCAGTTAGCTGAATTTACGAGGGAATTACTCTGCTACGAAAATAGTGTCATGAGAACCTGCCATTTCCTCATTCTTGTATATCGGTAACTCATGTCCGGAGTTGAAAAAAAATAACTGTTGATCGCCTTAATTTTCTTTCAATAGCCGAGGTGATATTTCGTCTTTCTCAGTTCCTTAAGAGGATTTCCGTGCACTCCCAATCTCTCACTCCGGCGAAAATCTCGGCACTTTGAAAATAAAAATGACAAAATCGGGATGTTTTACGTATTACTTCATCTTCTGCTCTCAAGGTTCTCTTCCGCCTTCGCAATCCACGTATTTCGACCTTTAATGGCCAACCCGCTCTTAATTCCCTCCACGAAGGACCAATCCTCCCGTCGAAGGCCTCTACACGGTATTAGAATAGGTGTTCCCTTATCGAGACCTTTGACATCTGATAATAAAAAGAACTTTTACTCGATGTTGTTTTGGAATCGAAATCGGGGTCGACCCACTCGCTCACACAAGCCTTACCTGTTACAGTAGAAAGCCTCGAAGTATCTCAAGTCCACCGTCCTTTATCCAGGATCCCTTTTATATCCATTAGTTACGCAAAAAATCGCACCACGCAATTCAACAGGTCGAATTGTCAGGAAAGTCAAAACAGAGATGGCAGGAAACACAAGTATGGCCGCATCCACTGAGATAGGGAAGGGTGAACGAGGGAAAGCACCTGTCGTAATACTTTCTTTCACGTTTTTTAACTAACTTTTGTAACTATAACAATCTTTTGTATTTTTATTTGTTAGATGTTGTTGTTGTACTAAGCTTTTCCCCTAATCTTTGTGAAATGAAAGTATGTGGAGAATATAGATGTTTGAGCTAG
>NW_028234405.1:38629478-38639478 GCF_977035675.1 Penaeus japonicus
TGGCGCACAAAATTAACAGGGTCATTTGTAAGTGGCTCCAACAATCCCAAAGATTCTTTTTGTCCAGTGCCAGAACAAGCAACTCCAAGAGCCATAGCAGCACCATAGCGTACATGTGGATTATAGGATTCTGACAAAAGGGAGACCATGCTTGGTATCTGCTCTGGTGACCTGAACAACAAGAACCCTAGAGCCTCTACAGCTGCACGTCTGACATCATTATCTACGTCAGAGACTGCTACGTGAAGCAGCCTCTTCATTGCAGGTGTTGAGGCAGTGCCACAGTATGCCATTGCAACAGTGTACATTGCAGCACGTCTTAGAATGGCATCCTTGTCTTCACTGAGTTCTGTAATGAGTCGGTCTGCTTGATCCTGCTGCCCATACATGGTTAATGCAATCCCCTGTGCTAATCCCCGAAGAATCTTTTCATGCTGTGTATCTCTTGCGTAATTCACCATATCAGACACAGCTTGCTCATTTGCTGATCCTAACATTACTAGGCCCATGGCTAGACCTGCGGCTTCTCCAGTGACAGCATCATCTTGGAAGAGAGAATACTTCAACTGCTCATAAACATCTGTGCGCTGTGTTCCCATGGCTGCAAGACCAAGTCCCAGGCAGCCACCATGCCGGACGATCTGAAGTATACAAAAAATATAATTAATCTCATGATGACAAAATTGGAGATAAAATAATGTTTAGTTTAATCATAAAAACTAATGATCAACAAAACACACATACACTTAATGCCACCTACAATAATGCTTAATCATAAACATCTGTCTGTGTGCTTGTGTCTAATTAGTCCTTTCCAGACTTCTACTATACCTATCTGTCTTAATTGCTTCCATTTATGTCTATATTCCTGCACATGTCTGAGCATTCAATATGCATGAAAAATGACAAATCTGAGTTACAATGCATATAAGAGTGAGGGTGTAATTAACATTTACTGTGCTGTCAGATAAAAAAAATATATATATTAACCCATCCCCGACGGGGGAATTCTACCCTTGAATGTCCAAATGCCGGGGCGTTCGAATTATATATATATATATATATATATATTGGCATAATCCTATATATAATATATATATATATATATATATATATATATAATAACTGAGGCACATACTCACTATGCAGGACACATTTTCAAATAAGATAATAACTACAGTAATATATTATAGTGAATACATATTTAGATATATGGATTTACTTTTTTTTTTATTACTTACATCACTGGTTGCATCTTTAGTCTGATTAAGCAAGTACTCGATGATATTGGCACCATGATTTGCATGAATAAGTCCAAGAGCATAGAGAGATCCACTCTCGGCATAGCCAGGGCTGTTAGACTCTTTGGGCAAGTATGCCTGCATCAGGGTAAGAGCCTCCTTTTCATGTCCACGATGAATAACACCAAGAGATGCTGTGGCAGTCATCTTGGCCCAATTTGTTGCACGTGAAAGCCACTCCAAGTTATCTCTGAAAAAGCCAATTATAATATATGTGATCAAATAATTTAGGAAAATAATTTTGAAAAGAATGGTACAAAGCATATGAAGCCTATCAATGTTGAAGGTGACCTGAATCATTATAAGCTTGCCTGAAGCATTTATCCATCTTTCTCTCCCCATTCCTCTTATACTATCACTGGATGATATCAAATTGCTGACCCCCCCCCCTTCCCTCTAATGTGATGCATCCCAATTTCACAGTCATAGAAATTTATAAAAAGAAACCAATTAGTGCAATTTTTCAAAACATATAAAAAGGATATTAAGCCTGATAACAGAAAAAGGAAGACAATTACCTTAAAAACTGGTCAGAAGTTGTTCCACAATGCATAAATGCATTTGCAATAACAGTTGCGGTGTGGCATACTGATGCTCTCACAGCTTCTTTCGTGTGCCGCAGGATCAGCATGTCAGTGTGGTTATTGGCAATAAGAAACTGAAGGTGTTGCTCAATGGTCATCTCACCACTAAGAATTCGTGCAAGATTTGCAACACGATTCTGGTGAGTCTTCTCCAATTCGGTCTTTAAAAAAATATATACATATATATAATCGTACATATGTGTATAAAAATAAGGGAATACATATGTACACATGCAAATAGAAAATTATAATAGATTAAGTATGTTTATATAGTCACCCATATAAATAGAAACCTAATTCTTGTAAGAATCTGAACCTAGTAGACATGTTTACATTTATGAAAAATATCTATATAAAAATACATCAACACTGCATGATTTCTATATATGCCATGGCACAGACTGGCAAAAAATCCAGATGGCACCTATGTAAGCAATGCCATTGTAAGGTGGTCTCTGTTCTGGGTACCATATAAGCATGGATCTTTATGGCACTAGTTCTCGAGTGAAATCCTTCCAGGTTAGCCTAAACCCTCAATTTGTATGCTTTTAATGATATACAATATATGCCTTATCCAGAATCAAAGACAAGGGGGTAAATACCAATTCAGTAGAATGTAGGTACATTATCACTGACAGACTGTAACTGATCTACATTTAACATATTTAATAATGTATGCAACACTTATCTAAGTTATATACTGATCTTTTTGGATAAAACATACTACAAATTCAAACTACAATAACCAGAAGAAAACAAAATAATTTCCTGCTAATTACCAAATCATCTAATGTCTTCTCTTCACTCATTGCTGTGTCCGCACTCTCTTCTTCGGTTTGTGGGGCAGGCATTTCTTCATCCTCATTAGCGCCTGAGGTTGAGCCCTCTGCAGGGGCTGTCGAGGTTGAGGCAGCACTAGTCACAGCATCAACATCTTTAAGGAGGGAGGGCACAGGGGCAGTAGTTCGAAGGCCTTGGCGCACATGGGAAAGGAGATCTTGTGTGGCACTCTCGTACAAGTCAAAGCCAATCTGATATGCCATCAGCTCGTTATCCTGAAATTAAATGACAATATGACAATATACTTCAAATTTAATTTTGTTACAAATCAACTGGATATTATTTCATAAAACCCTATCAGTGATGTCAGCTCATGCAATCACATCCACACCCATATATTCCTTCTACATGTGAATAATCTCTGATATTATATACATTCTCTATTACACAAATTGATACTTATAGAAAGCAAGAATCTGTCTACATATATAGAACATACAAACATGGTTTAAGAATTTAATACAAAAAAGTAAGAAAAAATAAGACACTCACACTCACTTTCCAATTGACTATTATGAATGAAGCCACTGGCTGATATGAACTAAGCTTTAATATATTAATTCAATACTAAGAGCTGGCATTCCCTCAATACATGAAATTTCCTGCTTCCTATTCCCTTCTGCCTCTAGCCACACCTGCTGCTGCTGCCGGTGTATTTGCTAGCCTGGATGCCTAAGGAAGTTAAAGTTTTCCTAGTTTGTCTATGTTGCCACACTATCACTGAATATAAGGAAGGGTAAAGGAGGCAGAGAGAGAAAGCAGAAGCAGAGGATATCAGAACAGAATAGCAGTGCACACAGCTCTGACCTCCAGCATCACCAGCTGGAGGCATGTGTTATCAGGCCACCCCAATAAACTGCTTCTGCAGAGAAACCTTCCTCCTTTGGGTTACAATTAGTGCCAGCAGTGGTCGCAACTGGTGGCATCTGGTGGTTGCACCTAGTAACAGCAATAATTACAGGCACACACATGCACACATATGTACTTACTTACTTATTCACTCAAATCTCTCTCACATATTAACATATTCACACACTCACTCCCTCTCACACTCTCACAAAAAGCATTCCTTGAGCATGTGTATCAAATTCAAAAGAAAGAAGAAAAATAATGAACCACAACGTACCATTGCCTCGCTCTTTAGACTGTCATTCTTGATAAGTTTGTCAAGGATGGAAGCAACTTCATGGGGCTTGTCTAAGTGGATCAAGCATTGACACATGTTTACATAGTCAGGTGTATCTAAGCCCTGGTAGAGAGACACAAGCTCTTCTAAAACTTCATCACGGAACTTGCGTTGTTCAATGTACTGCATGGCAATCTTGTAGGAATATGTTAGACTTCCAACAATATCATCCTGAAAAGAAGTAATTAATTCTATTTTTAAAAATATGATACTTATTTATCAATATATATGGAGTTTTTTCAAACAAATATAACAACTCAAGGCTTTACAGATATTAATATTGAAGCATATTATAATTTCAAGACTTGTAGAAATTCTAAGTGTAACAACAATCACTTCCTAATAGGATTTTTTTTTTTTTACAAAGGAAACAATGCCTCAATTTTTGTGCCAAAGGTTTCCTTTCGAGAATGTCACAGAAAGAGAAAAAGAAATTTGGACACCATTATAAGTCTTTAGGAAACATTGAAATGTAACCCATCCCCATAGCTGAATTTCATTGTTCTTAATTATGTGTATCCAAATTGTTGACATGTATATCACAAAGATTCTCTGTTTGACTTACAGAAGTCATAATGGCTTCTCGGAACCAATCCATGCGATGAGTTTCTAGTGCAATGCCAATGGCATGGCGGTACTGCTGGTCATTGATGCACCGCTTGAACATACTGTTGAGCAGTTCTTCTAGTCTGGCATCCATCTTTGCATCTTTCTGGGCCCTCAACTTGATATAGTGATCAATGGCATGAACTGTCAAAAAAGAAGAAATAGGTTATATGTTTTTTTTCTTGAAAAGATTAATTCAAATATCCACGATAAAAAACAGAAAATATCCATGAACAAAATTCCTCTTAATGTGGTACTATATAAAACCTACCTTTGATTGTATCAATGTAAAGCTGGTTCCGATCCTGATGCAGCATTGGACCAGATCTTAATGCATATGTGAGGGAGTCTAAATAAGATCCTAAATGAAAGTAAACTTTGGATACAACGAGAGCAGCCAACTCTCGCTTTGGAAATTCGCCATTTTCTTCAAGTTTTTCACTGAAAAGAAAAAAAGAATAGTGCCTTTATTATAAAAAAAAAGTAAAATATATACATATATAAGGAAAACATCATTACTATTACTATCGTATTTTTTGCTCTGATATTTTTGTAAGAGTGAAAAGTCAATTCTAAATTCTTCATCCCTTTCTGCCCAACTCAACTTTCCTTGTCAATTGTTATTTATAAATTCTCAAAATATTACTTAAAATATTACAATAACATACCTATATCTATTCATCCATCTAAACATCTATCTGCAAATTCATTTATTGAGAATATTTTGGCATAACTAATTGAAGTTTAAGAAATTTAATTTTCTCCTCCTGCCACAAGTAATAAGTCTTAGACAAGGTAATGGTCAAACAGTCTAAATACGCAAAACTTAAGGCTAAAGTATATAACTTACATTTTCTGGATAGAGTCTGCAATTTCTGGCCAGAAGGTATCTGTTATTTCATTGAGTCTCTCCAGTGCAAAAACTCGTAACTGATCTTCATTCTCATCCAAAAGGGCCAAAATGCCCGCTGAAAAATGAAAAAAAAATTTGAGTTACTTTCTTGTTATACTAACAAAGACACTATCAAACATGTTTGATAAAAGCATTTCATAATCAATTGTTTAGGCTTTGGTGAAGCTCAATTAAAAAATCAAATCATTAACGACCTGCATATCATAACACTATCTTCCTGTCCATTTAGCACAACATTGTGAAAAATAAGTTAAAAATATATTTCATCAAATAAACTGTAAATGTGTAGATATTAACCCAATAACGACGGGGTCTCACACCTGTTTGACATGGCAAAAAGTGCATGATGACGGGCGTCACACCAGTGTGACGTCCCTAAAAATTGTTTATGCCTGCATGTGTCGCATCACAGTACCTGGCATCACCACCCAGCCGATATTACTTAGGCCCAGAGTAGTGGGTTGCCAGGCCCGTCGGCAATGGGTTAAGCCATTGCCGATAGGACTGTTTTGGCTTGAAATGGTCTAAACACTGGGGTATTTCAAGTGCGTAAGCCTAGCGCCTTGGGCTATTGGCCCACTCTGGCCACAGCCAACCACTATGTGTCCGGTCACCCAGCGTGCCAGCCATACAGAAGGCCATGACAAAATATCTCATCCCCTACGGCAAGTACTACCACCACTTGATGTTATATCTTATCACCCGACATTAACAGGTTAAGAGCAACATATGGGTGTGATTTTTGACAAATCTTTTTGGCAAATGACAAAAACAATTTCTTCACTTATTGCATCAACAACACTGCAAATTACCATACCAGAATTTTTTTTCAGTGAAACTTAAATATCCGCATGATTTAAAGCCACTCACAGCATGACGTCATCACTGGGCAGACATGGAAAAAAAATGTTAGAGGTATCTCGAGAAAGAGTTTTTCTGGTTCAACATAGTACTTCATCCTTACTTTTTATGTAATTGTCTATTGCTCAGTATCATTTGAAAGAGCATTAACCCTCTCTGGACGGGTGGTACACTACGGTACCGCGCATTCAAGGCCCGTTCGCTGGGGGACGCCATACGGCGTCGTTTATTTAACTGATTTAGGCCTATGCGTTCGAGAGCCCCGGCATTGTAACATGCAAAGCTAGAATGCCCCCATTGTGACTGGGTTAAAAGGGCATTTTTTTAGCCAAATGATTACTATTATTTATTTTAAATACTATTATTTAAATACTATTATCTATTTTAAAGCTGAAATTCTATATTTTTCCCACCCCCCCAAAAAAACAAAGCAAGAACAAGCAATTGCCTCCAGCCATGTTTTAGACATATATGAAAGATACTTATGGATTCCCCCCCCCCAACCAAGTAATTGATTGAAAATTATGGGCTGTATTAAATATGAAAATAATTAAAACCTGTCAAAATAAATCACACAAAAAAGTTATGACCCAAACTTTATGAAATTCACATATCATCATAACGGAACACAGGCAAATAACACATCAAAATTTAAAAGCTATAGCTCTTCTGAAATAAACACCTATATGACCCCCTTAAATAAAAGAAAGTTTTAACTTATATTGTCTATGTTTGTATATATAAAAGTCAAGGACTTATCAACTTGGAATTACAAATAATGTTTAACCAAAAAATTTATTTCTGATTTCAATTAGGAAATTTTAATAGTCCTATAAGCAAACCTTGCCAATTCAATACTTTTAAATCCTGCAGGTCAAGACTTAATTCCTAAAAAATGTATTGTCACCTAGAAACACACAAAGATTTGATATATGTTTTGACATTTATCCTTTAACCTCTTGACTTTTATATAGCCTAAATGGTATAATTTCAGGAACTGGAGATTCCCATTGTCAGTCTGGCATATACTGCATTTCACAAGTATTATGGGTGACCTCCCATCTTAAACTGATATTGATGAGGCACTTTTGGTTCCAACAGGTTTAAATGCCTGGGTATTTTAAACCGGTAGGCCTAATGCCTCAGGCTATTCGCCTCTGGCTGCGGCCGAACATCACCCAGCATGCCAGCCATATGAAGAGCCATGACAAGATATCACATGCCTGGCATCAAGTGCCATCATGTGATATCATGTTACCCTGCATTAACCCATTCACGCCGGGGCCATTCCGGCTTTGCACGGTCACTATACCAAGGTTTTTGAACGCATCATCCGAACGCTTCGAGATTCTCGGGCGCACGGGCCGTGAGCTCGCTCACCCTGAGCCCCGGCCTTGGCCAGATATCTCGTCGGCGGCGTCTGACGCGAAAACCACGAAACGTGTCAGCACATCATCCGGCGTGAGTGGGTTAATGGGTTAAGTGTAAGCACTGGCTTGGAGTTTTTGGTCTAGGGCTGGTGTGGGCAAACTACAGCCCACAAGCCACTTGTGGCCCGCCAAAGGAAGTCATGTGGCCCTCTAAATATCATATTAATTGAAACTAATTGAATTAAAAATTAATCAATAAATATTAATTGCATGTTTTTCTTTAACCCATTCATGCCGAATGACGTGCTGAATCATTTCGCGGTTTTTGCGTCAGACGCCAGCAAGATATTTGGTCAAGGCCAGCGCTTGGAGTAAGCGAGCGGACAGCCCAGGCTCGCTGCTAGTGTGCCCAAGAATCCCAAGGCGTTAGGCCTATGCGTTCGAAAACCCCAACATTGTGACCATTCAGAGCCGGATCACCCCGGCGTGAATGGGTTAAAAGTCTTTTATTTTGTCTAATCTAAATACTTGTAATTTTGGTTAAAATAATATGTGGCCCAATAAAAATGTGAATTTTTTATGGGGCCCTTACACTGAAAAGTTTGCCCGCCCCTGGTATAGGGAGACTTTTCACTATCTTTGTAAATCCTATTTCCTCCCCTAGGGATATGAGGCCAATAACACCCAATGAGTTAATTATGAACCATGAAACCCTGTTTTAGGGTAGTAGTAGTCAAAAGGTTAAATAGCTATTCGGAAATTATTCAGAATAAGACACTCAAGAAACGCTGTTATGTTAGTGTAGTCTACAGGTTCTTCTCTTAATAAAAAATAAATGGAGCTTTTATGAATAATGCTGTAGCAATGATTGATGCATAAAGCCATGAATGTTGATAAGTGAATGTAAATTTACATTTACTTTCTGCACTTTTCATATATTCCACAATTCAAATTTCCATCACAGTTCAAGCAAAACTATTTATTGAATCCCTATTCCCTATATGTCATGTGTTGTACATTATTATTTACTCTCATTTTTATTTGAAATACTTATCAAACATCGCATATGTGCAGCCATCTACTAGCAATTTTGACAATTCCATTATCAGTTCACATTGATAAATTTTGACAATTCCATTATCAGTTCACATTGATAATGTATTCAAAACCTGTATTTGCAACATAAGGACTCAGTCAAAACTCTATTTACACAAAAAGATGAGTAGATTGAAAACCGCAATTTGTCTCATGAAGTAAATGCTGAAGCTACTGCGATTGCTATACACAAAGTAGGCCTAGCAGGGGAGCAAATCTTAACCCATTGCATACGGGTGTCATGACATACATATCAGCACTGATTAGGCTTAAAAAGTTGGGAGTCAATGCGTACATGACACAATATGCTCACAGTTGAAGCGCACACAATCATTGAGTATTATGGCTGTAACGACGCTAGCTCCAGAGCTAGAGGGTTCCAAAGTCAGTCTAAACCTGCCTTTTCTGATGGATTTATGGAAAAAATATTGTTTGGACTAGTCTGCGCTACCCAGAGGGTGGAGAAAACTCTTCCTCCATCCCTCTAATTTTTAGTGATGCTAGTGTTGTAGACTGCCCGCTGTGATGATCATAGGGTTAAAGAAACTGCATCTTTTAATTTTCATTTTACAATAGTGATATATGTTGGAACTAAGGCAAATTTGCCACATCTGATCAATTCTTATTCCATCACCAGTGGCTCAAATGATCACTATGGCCTCCATGCCTTCAGTGTTCTGGAAAAGACTAACAACACTCCTTAGCATACATTCTGTCAACATACATCATGTAAACCTGCATGGTGCTTGATTGTTAATTAACCCATTTGCACCGGATGACGTGCTGACATGTTTCGTGGTTTTAGCATCAGACAAGATATTTGGTCAAGGCCAGCACTCGGGGTGAGCGAGTGGACAGCCCAGGCTAGCAGCTAGTGCCCCCAAAACTCCGGAGGCGTTAGGCTTATGCGTTCGAGAACCCCGGCATTCTGACCATTCAGAGCCGGAATTGCCCCGGCGTGAATGGGTTAAGGTAGAAATTAAGATACAGAATTGCTGTAGTGTTGTAAGTGTAGACTATGGTGATTCCTGAGTCAGTGGAAGTGTACCTTCTACCAATGACTAATAGTTTGTGTGCTTAGGAAAAATCACTCAACATTTGAAAATCTCATAAACATCATATTTCTTCCTATTTATAGAATGCTTCAACTTCAATATTTCCAAAATTATCGTACATAGACAATTACTTTCTTTGTAAAAGCCCAAAAATATTATTCAGCAATTTATTCGCAGAAGGCATGACCT
>NW_028234405.1:38659478-38664478 GCF_977035675.1 Penaeus japonicus
GCTCTTTTTCTTTCCCCCTTCTCATCACTCTCTCTCTATCTCACTTAGGCATATCTAGCCAGTTCCATTGCCAAATGGTAGTAGATGTTAATCATATTTTGCATAGAAATGATTCTTGCAATTAGAATGAAGAGAATACTGAATAATTTCATTGTCTCCCAAATAATGATTAAGAATGTCCTCTGAAATCAGGATTTGTCATTCACTTCATATGTGTTAACCCATTAATGATGGGGCAATTTTGGCTCTATCATTTGCTGTTATGATGACCCATTCACATATAATGGATTCATATATACAAATTTGTTTTACCAATGCTCTTTTACTGACTGTGTTATATAGAAATCTAAAATGTTATTACTCCTGCGACTTGAAGAATTCCACATTTCTGTACAGTTTTTATTAACATGATCACATGATAACAAATCACAATAAACAATCAGAGTTGAGCATTGCTGGGCTTAGCTGTGAAAGTGGATATGGCAAAATCTACAATGCTGTATGAAAAAAACAACTTAAATCAGGTTACCAGTGATAGAAAATATTAATAACCAAACTGTTATGCTATCATTATCAGAATCCCAAACTTATATACACACTCTTTTGCTGATTTCACTTATTTAGCAAATTGGCTGGTTGTTAATGCTGAGCTCAATTTGCTTTGTGTTACTTTGTTGGGCAGACTTCCTAGACATCATTAGTTTCTCTGCTTTTTTGTTTGTGATTCTAATGGAGAATTCTTTTTCCCTTTGTCACTCATTAGTTAAGAAGTTGATATTATTAGTATTAGTTGTTAATATTCATTATCATTAGATCAATTTGATCATTATCATCATCATCATCATATCTGTAGTTATATATACTACTACCACTATTATTGTTATTTAGTAATATTTAGAAATAGATATCATTATATATATATATATATATAAAGAAGATTATATATTAATATAAATTTAGTATATATAATATATATATATATATATTTTATTTTTATTTTTATTTTATTGTTATTTTTTTTTTCCCTTTATCTTTGTGCCTTGTTTTAGATGTTTTTCATGCTGTTATTATATGTAATATTTTGCATGTCCATGTTGGTTTTAATTTATGTGTAATCATATCTGGCACTGTTTTTTTTCTGTGATTTTCATGTCCTCTCATGTCCACTTGACTCATGTTGTTCTTTCTTTCATATTCTCTCTCTGAACTTTACTTATGTCCACTCTCCCCTCTTAATTTGCATTCCCTCTCTTCACTTCACTCATGTCCTCTCTCTCCCTTGCATGCGGCTCCTTTCCCTCTCCTTTCTACGTGTCATATGGTATCCTGAAGTTTTAACCTGCTGCCACTGGGAACATGAGCTGTCCATTGTGGTTTTGTTTTAGATATATTTTTTTTTACAAATAGATAGGTCCACAAATACTTATTCAATGAAGGATTACTAGGTGCCCTTAGCCTCACCTTTTAACCCATTGGTCGCAGTTTTAATAAGATATGTATACAGTCATGTGGTGGGTTTATGGTGTATGGCACGGTGCCATCCGTGTCTATGACTGACTCTGCCTTGGCAGCAAATCATGCCATCCGCTGACAATGGGTTAAGCCTATCCTCTGAATATTTTAGAAAAAAAAATTATTTTCATTACTAATCCTATTTTTTATTACTATTATTGTTATTAACCCAATGATGATGGTGTGTCAAACCCGTGTGACACGGCTAAATGCCTGATGACGGGGCAACACACCAGTGTGACGTTCCCAATGCAATATTACGTAGGCCTGGTGTAGGGGGTTGCCACTTCTCGTAGGGGGTTGCCACTTCTTGCCAGGCCCGTTGGGATTGGGTTAATGTTGTTATTAATTAATGATGTTATAGTTATTCTTTTATTGTTAGTGATATGATAGTAATGAAAATGAACACCTTTCTCCTGAAATTTGAAGGAGTAGGGTAAATTAATAAGACCTATTAGGCCTAATAATTGACTCATTGGTGACTTGTGGACCCACCTACTTGTAAACGGCAAGCTAACAAAAACCCATAATGAACAGTGCACATAATACATACACTACTGGCTTCATTAGGCCAAGGTTTTCCTCCATGTCTCTTATATTTATTGTTCAGGTTCAAATCCTATTAAATTTATTGAGAACTTCTTTCAGTTTCATTCTGTACTGACTTGCATTGTAATCTAAGCTTGAATTATCTTTTAATTTTCTTGATATTTCAAAATCCATCATAGATAATATATATATATTTTTTTATCCTGCTCATTGTTAATGATTTTTAAAAGAAGTGTATTATTGGAATACTCCTTACATTAAAAGTGAATAGCATTGGGAGTTTCAGGATGAAGACATTTGTCTGTTTTATTGCTTATTTTAGATTGTATATCTATCTTGCTTGCTTCTCTCAGTTATCAATATTGAAATTAACCCATCCACGACGGGGGAATTCTAGCCTTGAATGTCCCAATGCCGGGGCGTTCGAATTATTAGGCCTAAATCAATTGAATGGCTGGCACAATACTGTGCCGCCCGGCCACTGGGCTTTTGAATGCGCGGTACAGTACTGTACCACCCGTCCAGTGTGGGTTGATTAACTCAAAGTCTTTCAGTCTTCTATTGTGTTAATGATTGCAAGAGTCTGAAATACCCATGATTTACATGCTGTTATGCTTACATATGCTAGTAAGACCATATGGACTTATTTTGGAACCTGATATTGGTAACATGCAGTGAAAAACAATCAACCATATTCTCCAAAAGAAATACAATGGCAATTCTTGTCACAGAAGTAAATGGCATCAGCAAAAGATTTGCACTTTCACCTACTTGCAATGGGTTAATGTCTTCAAGATCTACTTTATAAAAACAAATCTAACAAAATCTGTTGGAAACTGCTTTCAAAGGGATATTCCCAAGATTCAAATCTATTTTCTTTGTACTTTACATATATTCACAATGCATTTTATTATATTCAATACATTTTTACATATCTATTTATTTAGTTTGTATTATAATCATTATGTGTCTATCCTTAACTATCACCATCAATTTTAACAGGTTCTGGTAATAGAAGTCATCCCCAAAAAGGATATTCTTCGGCCTGACTGACGTAGCAGTTTGGCTTTGTCCACACGTCTTAGCATAGCGGTCAAAGGGAGAGTCAAGACAGCGACCAACTGCCCAATGCTGAGAGTGACAGAGTTCCTCTAGTCACCGTCTCATCCTCAAAGAGTTACAGGTTTTTACAGTGATTGGCGGGGCACACAATGTGCTTTAGCATTTCTCTCCATTTTTTTCACATTGACTTGTTTCTTTTTGTGATTCTTAAGGTATGAGTAAGATGGTATACAAGGAAATATTACATTTATGATGTACATGATAGAGCACTTTGTAAATAGATAGGTTACAAAGGCACACTCTATTGTATTTTTCTGCTTAGAAGTGGTTGCTTGTGTCAGAGTTTTCTGAATGTTTAGCTGTTGTTTAGAACTTTTTTTAGTAAATTATATTCAGAAAGATGATATTCCTGAATGCTCCATTAGCAAAGAACTATACAGAAGACCCTGACACAGAACATGTGAGATACTTAGGAGTTCAGCCTGATATTACTTTATATATTTATGAGGAGTCATTGTAAAACACCACCCACACAACAACACCCAATCCCAAAAAAGACCCCCCCCCCCCACCACCCCCCCCCCCCCCCCCCCCCCCCCAAAAAATCCCCCCCCCCCCCCCCCCACCCCCTTTTTTTTTTTTTTTTTCACCCCCCCCCCCCCCCCCCCCCCCCCCCCCCCCCCCCCCCCCCCTGTTATCATACAATATATTATTATCACTTGTGGCTTGTTCTTGGCCACATAAATTACAGATAACACGGGTGGACCAATGGTCGGTCAGTATATCACAGTTTGATATTTGGGTTCAAAGTAAAGGGCTTCATATTTTTAGACAACAATTTACATTTAATTTTTTGATGTTTGCTGATATGCCATGCAAGATACCCATGTAATCATTACTAATACTAGTAATCTGTATTACCAATTTTCTGTATGTGTGGAGGAGTAATGCTCAAATTCATATTATATGGTTTTGATCATGTATTTTCTTTAGAATTGAATGTAGGCCCAATTGAGAAGAAGAGATACAAAATAGACTATTGGATCAATTGTTTCTTCTGATATTAAATTTAGGCAATGTCTTGTAGCTCAGATTGCAGAGATTGTATATCCAAATTAAAAAGCAAGTATGAAGCTTCCTTATGCTCACCTTTTGGCACTAAATAATTAAAGTATTTTTGAAAGTATTCTTCCGTCATTATTATGCAAAATCCTGCGAGGGAATCCACAAAGGATGGATGATATTGCAGGCTTTGCATTTTGATGAGGAGTGAGACACAGAAAATATTTACTTAGTTTTAAGATTTTATATCACAACCATTGTAAGTGCAATTGAATAATGCCTTTTGCATTTGTTTTGCGTAAAGTCAGATATGTAGATGCTAAGACTTCATAAAATAGAAAGTAGTTGTATGTACACATAAATTGTTATATATTTGTTTCAATTAGAGTACCTGTATGCAATGTAGAAAGTCATTGTATGCAGAGGTGTATAAATAGTCAAAAAATGTTGTTTAAAAGGATTGCAAATACAGTATATACTTGTATTTTATATTACAAAAGCATATAGTACTGGATATTATCTGATCAATATTCAAAGTCATAGTTGTCATGTGATTACTATTTTGTATGTGTATTTACCATCACAACAGTTAAATGATCCATGCCTTCCATGTGCACTGGTATATTTATTCACAGTGCTTACAGTGAAAATGTTTTCCATTGTGGTGAAGGACAGATATGTTGCAATCCTGTTACATATGATTTTTTTTCAACATTTTGTAAGAAATATTGTTTAAACTTTATAAAAATATAAAAACGAAATAATTCTAAGTGTTTGTATTATCCTCATTGATTCAAAAGTCATTCTTGGGATTT
>NW_028234405.1:38671978-38676978 GCF_977035675.1 Penaeus japonicus
GGAGACCGAGAGAGATGGTGAAGAAAGAGAGAGAGAGAGAAGAGAGACGAGAGAGGAGAGACTGAAGAGAGAAGAGGAGTCGTGTGACCAGAGAGAAAGACGAGTGGAGAATCATGGAGAGAGATAGGAGTGAGAGTCGAGACGCAGAGAGGAGAGAGAGAGGAAACGAGGACGAGAGTAGAGAACAGTGATGACGTCGGAGCCCGGAGAGGGAGAGCGACGAGACGAGGTGAGATGCATACACACATTCAAAAAAGGAAAAAGATAAGCTAGATATGCTCCGCATATCTAGCTTATGGCCTCTATGGCTAGCCCGCCTGTGTCAGCGAGTGGTGACTAGTGAGTGTGTGCCACCAAGTGTTGACACTAGTTAAGGGTTAAATTAGTCCTCCTGTACAGTATTAGACATGTAAGGATTTTAGACGAGAGTGGAAACTAATATCCAGGAAGAAAATATTGAAATAAAAAAAAGTTTATAAACAGGGACATTGCGGAAATATACAAAAGTATTGAAAAAATGTCCGGAGATAAACAAATACAATAATAGTGATATGCCACAAGTATACAACAGTATAACTAAATCATTACTTAAGAGAAGAGAACCAAAAAGATCAAGGACTGATTGCTTTTACGCTCTGTGATATCGCAAAGGAAAAAAGACTGATTGAAAATCGCTCGTCCCAAGGTTTGGAAAAATCTTGATGTGCTGCCAATCCTTAGCATGCCGGCGGAACGAGCTCAGGTGGGCGAATTTGATCCGTAAGGCACTAGTATCTACACGGTTGCGATGTGTTTGGTAACTGAAACTGCGTGGGATATTGGTTATATTTATAAAGCATACACATGTTTATACATACATATCTATATATGTGTGTATATATATATATATATATATATATATATATATATATATATATATATATATATAAATATTACTGCATATTTTATTTATATATCATATATATATATATATATATATAATATATATATACGAATATATATATCTAAATATATATATATATATATATATCTCTATATTTAATATATATATATTATATATATCTATATATATATTATTATCTATCTCACATATCTATAAACACTTCAAACACACATATTTATTGTAACACACATATCACTCACACACACTCACACACACATTACAACTATCATCACACATCTATATTAATTATATTACACACAAAACACAAACACACACACCGCAAGGCACAAGTATACTCACAACGGTTTCATGCAATGGTTCAATAACTGAAACTGCGTGTGTATATTGGTATATATATAATGACCACAACACATACATACGTATACGTATATATATATATTTATATATATATATATATACATATATATATATATATTATATATATATACATATATATATATGTAAATTATATATATTTATATATATATATATCTAAATTATCTATTTTTTTTTTTTTAGATAATTTTTTTTTATACACACACACACACACACCACACACGAGCATCCATAAACATGTATGTTTATGTTATATATATATATATATATATATATATATGTATATATATATTTATATACATAAATATACATATATATATATATATACATACATACCTATATATATGTATATATATATATATATATTATATACACACACACAAAATCATCATACACATGTATATATATATACAACATATATATATATATATATAATATATATATATATATATATAAGTATATATGAGATAGATAAATAGATATATATATATATACATATTATATATATATACATTATAGAACAATATATGTATATATATATATATTTATATACTTATATATATATATATATATATAGACATATATTTATATTATAATATTATATATATTTTTATCTACATCTATACACCTATCCATATATCATGATATATACATGTTATATATAATTATTTATATATATATATATTTATATCTATATAATATATATATATATATATATATATCTATATATATATATATAATCTTATATATATTATATATATATATTGATATATTATATTTAACTATTATACAATAACCACAGGTAAACACACACTCATACACGCACACATGTATGTGTATAATATATATATCTTATATATAATTATATATATATATTATATAATATATTATATATATATATATTATATATATATACATACATACATATAATATATATATAATATATATATATATATATGTATACATACATTAATCTATATATTTTCTATATATATATATATATATAATATATATATATATATATATATATGTATATATAGATAGATAAATAGATAGATATTTGTAGATATATATTCATATATAGGTAAACACACACTCATACACGCACACATGTATGTATGTACTGTATGTATATATGAATGTATATACGGTATACATACACATGCAGAACCTATATGTGTCCGTGAGGGTCAGAGCAATTGCCCGCACACCCGGACCTCACATCAAATCTGGACAGCTATTGATTCCTCCTCAGCATAAGATGCTCGCCTCAGCAACTACAGCAAAGGAACAAGGAGGAGAGGGAAGGCGTTATCAGGCACGCCCCGCGCTCTATACAAGGGGCCCTTCCGAAGAGCCGCTGAACTCTCTGCCCTGCTCTATGCGCGGGTGTCGCTCCGGCCCATTGAGTCTGCGGAGGAGTCACGGACACCAAGTTTTAGGAATTATAGATGGTCGGGGCTCGCCCTTGGTAGTACAGAAGGTAGGTCCTCCTCGAAGGACATACCTCAAAAGGTACAGGAATTGAAAAAAACGAATTATTAAAGAGACATCAAGCGTAGCGAAAAAAATATTTATAGCATGACAGCAGACGCGTTCTATAAAGAAAAAAAAAGAAAAAAAAATTAAAATGAGAATATTGAGTTTTTTTTTTAGAAAGATGCAGGCGCGGTACCGACTCTCCCTCTCATAACATGGACATAGAATTTATGTACAGAGTGTGGTGTATTTGTGCTTAATGATAGAAGAACCTTCTGTTTGAGTATAGTATAGTGTCTGAGTGCAACAATATGCAAAAGTAAACTTCATTGCAACATTGTGAGAGCAGAGACCATGTTTTCACTCAGCAGGTTCCGCATATTCGAGGACACTGTAAACGAAAACGAATGAAAAGGAAAATATAAAGATGAAAACAATGAATAGAAAGAGAAAGGAAAAGAAAACGAATATGTTGAGTCACTGAATTTAACGAATGAAAAGTCAAAGATCGACGTAGTTTACAAGAAAAATAAAAACATAAAAGAAAAAGTACGACAAAATGTTGCATGGTAGATCAATAATTATTGATGGGCATGAACTTATAAATAAAGAACTTCATATTTAATAAGGGACAGACATACACACACACACGAGAGTGAGAGAGAGAGAGAGAGAGAGAGAGAGAGAGAGAGAGAGAGAGAGAGAGAGAGAGAGAGAGAGAGAGAGAGAGAGAGAGAGAGAGAGAGAGAGAGAGAGAGAGAGAGAGAGAGAGAGAGAGAGAGAGAGAGAGAGAGAGAAAGAAAGAAAAAATAATAGAGAGAGCGAGAGAGAGAGAGACAGAGAGATAAAGAGAGAGAAAGAAAAAAGAAATAGAGCGAGAAAAATAAAAACAAAGAGAGAAAGAGAAAGAGAGAGAGAGAGATAGAAAGAGATAGCTCGATTCACACTGAAAGCAAACAGCACAACAACCCGGAAACAAGTAGAACAACAAACAAACAAAAGCCCCGAGAACTAACGAATGGCACAGTTTGCCTCGACCCTTTGGAGAACAGAAAAGTTCCGGTATAATACATTTCGGTCTCGTGAGTCCCATAAGAAATGTATATATTCATTTTCGTGTGCTATATCGGCCTTCCTTTCGCTTGCGCGCAGATAGGAGATGCTGTAGAGAGTCGGAATGTTTTCCTGTTGCATCTTTTCAGCTTGTTACTTTATCCTCACATAATCTTGTCTCATTATTCTTACTCTATGATTAATTAATTTTAAAGCAGCTGCGTTACTGTATCGGTTCGTTAAATTTGGGCTATGGGGTGGCTAAGAAACTGTGGCTTCATTGGCTCGATGGGGTAAAAGAGGGTTAGGCAGATAATTGAGTATTTTTGTACCTTTTTTTCAGCTTAGATCTGCATATATGATCCCATGCGTGACCTGGCCAACCCCACGTGACCTGGCCAACTCTACATAACCTGGCCAACCCCACATGACCTGACCATCTCTACATAACCTGGCCAACCCCACATAACCTATCCTACTCCACATAACCTAGGCAGCTCAACATGGCAAAGATATAATCTAAATGATTAATGGAGGAGACACGAGGGACTGAATCACACTTACCCATAAGTTTAGTAAAACAAGTCACGTTTGAGAACTTAATTAACTTGATAATTAGCCTTAATGCATGCGACGCCACGATCTCTTCGAAGCTTCGAACCCTACATCGCTCCTTATACTCTACGTCCTCCTCCATTAAAAAATAAATCAATACAGTGATAAAGGGAATGCAATTCTATTGGGTGGCAGACTTCAGTGGGCGTTTGCAACGTAGGTTTACTTTCATTATCTTGGTGGCTAGTTTACTTTGCCCCTCGCTAATTATCTTTCGTTAATTGGCTTAAATTCATCTTTGTGTGTTTTGCTTTGTCTGTGCTTAATTCGCTTTCTGTGTCTGTCGAGGTTTCATTTTGTTTCAACATGCAATGAAGTCATTCACGGATATAGAGTGCCATGACGGCATTTTATCTCCTGTTTTTTGTATATATATTTTTTTCTTCCTCTTATTTTAATAATTGGAATGTTTATATCATTGCTCATTTTTCTGTATGTTTTTTTTACATCTAGAAAATTATACTTTCTCATCTATCTGTATAACGAATTCATCACTTTAATGAATTTTGGAAACTAATATGTCTGCCTATGTAATTAGTCTGTTCATGACGTCACAGTCTTGACAGTCTTCACA
>NW_028234405.1:38719478-38729478 GCF_977035675.1 Penaeus japonicus
CTGATAGAGGTCGTTTGAAGAGCTTCGTAATCAATTTCAGAGCGAGAGAAATGAAGAGAAGATATTTTCTCTTCCCGGTTCTCTTTCCTCTCTAATATTTCTGCTATAGGAAACTCCAAGGTTTTGTCCTCACCTCTTAGCCTTAGTCCTGGTATATGGATAATATTTACAATGAACCGGACTTTGTTAAATTCTACACAAAACGCAAACGGTAATCCCGGCATTGATAGCGTGCTCCCGCCTCACGTCTTTCCGAGCAAACTTTTTGGTAAATGATTATATTTTATTTTGTTTTTGCTTTTACGACGTTATCTTTTGAAGGTCAGAGGCGAGGCATTTTAATCCACTTTGACATGCATGTGGACGGACTGGCCATGATTAGTTACCACTTTTTTTCCCAAAATTCAACAGAATGCTAGAACTAGATTATCAAATCGAAATTAACTGTTTGTTGATTTTGATAATGCATTGAGTTCAAGGCAAGGAAGTTTATCTACCGTCAACTGAGAATTAGAACGATTATAATGGGGATAATAAGAACAGTCATGGAAAATATAAAGAGGACATTATTATGATATTACGAACAAACTCACGAAAAAATATCCAGTGATTGGAACCAACTACGATAATAAGAACTGCCATGGAAAATACTCAACAATCATACACGTGATAATAAGAGCTTCCATGGAGAATTTCCAAGGATTATGATTGAAAACAAAAGTTAAGACCAGGTGATGATATACGTTTTCACTGGTAATTAATATTGCTTGTTTGACGGTCTCTGGGGTCCAAGGGGGACATGAACATCGTCTAGGCGTTTTGCATGAATTAATACTCGCTTCTCCCAAAATGCGTTGCGTGTGGTGAAGGGGATGCGTTTGAATGATTTTTTTTTTTTTTTTTTTTTTTTTTTTTTTTTTTTAGCGATCCATCATGAAAGGGTATCGGAATGTCATTGATTTTTCTTTATGTAATTGTATATTATCATTGTCCGTTTGTACTGGCGGGGAGGGCGTTCACTTTGTAATTTAGTGTGTTTATATTAAAATAATGGAAGTTAATAGTTCCAGTAAAGAAAGAAAGAAAAAATATCTGGTCATATGATAAAAAACAAATCAAGGCTATATCCAATTATATGATTTGAATAAAGCGTTAGATAGCAGAATATACCAAATTCATTATAACCAATGTAAAAAAAAGTAGGAATGAAAATTATTCATACATTCATCAATACAGAATTATTCAATCTCATTCATGCCCTATTCCACAGTACATGTTATATGGTCTAGATGAATTAACAACTGTGATTGCAGTACATCGTCCCGGTGTCCCAGGTGTCCAGTGTCCAGTTCCAGATTAGTATCAGACATGAGACGGAATCACAGATGAAGATGGTAACGACCGTGACTCGTGTCTTCCCACTGGATCTCAGATGCAGACAAGGATTCCCTATGTTATGAGTGATCTAGCAAAAGACATATCCTGGGGATCACACTCCTTCGCATGGTCTTAAGATCGATAGGACTACACTACGAAAAAAAAAGAACAAAAAAAAATCAATCAAGAAAAGAAAGAAAGAAAAAAAAAAACACCGAAAAAGTGATAAAAGTAAACATACATACAGGCCATTGGAATCTCGGGTTATTTCACGTGAAAAACAACAACAAAAACCCATAGAAATTGTAATGCTTACCTGCCATTAGAAAAGCGACCGAAGGCAGCCGATGTCCCATCTGGCTACTGTTGGATAGCATTAGTTGTCAGCTGTGTTCATGCGTGCAGGTGTGCTAGGCCAGCAGCCCCCACTTTCACATCTATGATGAACGGTTTCAGATGCTCCAGTTTTTGTCGAAAAACACTGAATGAGACATTTTCTTTCTCTTCTCCATGGCAATGTTTTTTTCTTCTATTTCCGTGGAATGTTTTTACACTCGGAAAATTCTTTGTCTCTGTTTCTAAATTATTGTTTTATAGTTTCACAGCAGAAAGGTATAGGGGTATTATGAAAAGCTGTTAGGGAAATAAGAACACTTCGAGGTATTAGCAACATCGACAATGTCTCAGTATGCAATAATATGATCTTAAATTCAAAAAATAGTTGGAAACTTTCTGAACCTAAAGTTGAGAGACGCAGCTCGAAAAAAACAAAAGACAATCTCATCCGCTCTAATTACTGTGCATGAGTATATATTTTGCATTGTACCATGAGCAGAGTGAGTGAATAGGCCACATTTTTTCAGATTTATCTTAGACTTCAGCTTTACACTGCATGTATCTTCTCTCCAAAATGTATCTTGCCAATCTGGCGTTACAGCTTTGCCAGAAGACGTAACAGAACCTCTAGACAACAGCACACGATATTATAATAAGCTTTCCATGAATAACTTGGGACTTACGTCATTCATATACATCAAGTGGTCATTAAGTTTCCCGCATACTACCAGAGGATCTCATCTCCCACAGGAGTTTTTGACCTTCATAAAAGTGCTTTAATTCTTTGCCTTTGTGCGGCAATAATTCGGCTCTCCAGGGGCATTTTGTCAGAGCTAGTGTTATTTTTGTTCTCAATTTCATATCACATATCTATATGCAGGAACTCTCATTTCATATATTTCGTACACATATCTAGGGTAGAGCAATAAATGTCATTTTACACTAGTGGAATATACTTCGGTTTTTACACTTCCTTATTCATTGTAATAAAAAAAAAAAATGTAATGACATCACATGAGTCATTTCTTACCCGTTATATCCCGCGTAGCAGCGACCAGGCCTCCAGCTCACCCCATGCCCCCCTCCTCACCCCCTCCCCCCGTCCTTCTCCCTTGCCCCTCTCCCTCCTCTCCCTTGATCCCTCTCATTCCCCTTCCCCTTACCGTCTCTCTCTCTCTCCGCTACTCTCTTTCCCTTCTCCCCTTCTCCTCTTCCTCCAGCCCCCTCCCTGCCAGCTACCCCCACCCTTCGTCCCCCCCCCCCCCCCGCCCTTCCTCCTGATCACCCGCCAGCCCCACTAGAGAAAGCGAATCAAATTAGACCTGTCTGTCTCTACACATTTACAGCGTTGCCTTAGTGCGTTCACTGGTACTTTTGCCATTGAGCGCCCGGCAAGAGGATGCATCGCTAAACCCAAAGGCCCAATGGCACCCTTTTATATTTAATATTTTACGAGTTGGATGAAAAATGGTTTGAGCGTTTAATGGAGGAACAAAGGCTTGTACGCGTGATAAAATAGATTAATTGTCAAGAGGGGGATTAATTTGATTTTGTGTTTATATATGTTTTTTGTTTTGTTTAGAATAGTTTTTTTTATATAATGTATAATAAGTACACGATATAAATAGAAATAGAGAGTCGAGCAGATTCGAAGCCTATTTGTTCCGAAAGCTTTTATTCCGAGGTACTGTAACGACGGCAGTAACAATACAAACAACCACTTCCCCCTTTTTAAAATTCAACCGATATTAACCGAGTAAAGCCACAGGAAGAAAACAAAATCATCCAACGACATCTTCCTAGAAAGGGCTTTGCGGAGTACCAAGAATGCTCCCGGGTTCTTTTTTTGACTCTGTGAGCGAGGGTGCTTTAAAAAATCTTCAGTTATTCCGTGAAAAGGAGACGTGGCTCTCATCAGCGTGGAAGAGCCGGGATTCGACGTCCTCAGCGAGTGTGCTTCAGGACCAACTTGCGGCAGGCGAAGAAACAGAATGGCAGACAGCTCCTCACTATACACAAAGCAGGTGAACCTATTTTGTGTAGAACATTTTTCTCTTTTTTGCCCTGACATTTCATCCACACGGTGGAGGGTTTTGCTATTCAAGAAACAGAATAGTCAAGAAACAGCGCCCGTCAGACATGGATCTCAGCCAGAATACGGAATTGCAGATCAATACAGAACCCCCAACTGACGCAACGACAGCAACATCAATGCAAGCAAATAGCTCCTTAGTATTATAGCCCAAAACAACATTGAAAAAGCCATAAGGATGATGCTAACTGTTAATGACGACGTTTAATACATGCTAACATTGCTAATAAGGTGATAATAAACGTAAAAGTTATAATAATGACAATAATAACAATTCATTAAAGTGATGATAGTGGTGGTGGTGAGTGTCAGTGTTGGGAGTGATATTGTCGGTTGTGGTGGTGATGGTGGTGTTCATACTTAGCATAGGGGTGATAATAGTGGCTTTGGTGATTTTGAAGATAATGACGATTGCTATGTTGCTGGCATTAATGGTAATTATAGTGATATGTTGCCTCTCTCACTATTTCTCCTAACAATAACACTACTAGCAATACTCTCGCTAAAATTACACAACTGACATTATCATACCCTATACACTTGCCATTGATCTGTAGTGTATAAATAACACCATATCAAAAACGATGAGTTAACAACATCCTTATAGTGCATACCAATGTCGATTCGGACCCTCGTACCAAGGAAGCATTTACCTGCATTGATGCTGCTGTCGATGCGTCAGTAGGAGGCTGTGTATTGATCTGCAATTCGGTAAATAAACATTGAGTAAAATCGACTGTAAAATTGCAGCTGAGCCAACAACGGTTGAAAACGACGATAATGTGGATATCAAATGTGGAAGAGATGTTATGGAGTGGAAGGCTGGATGGATATAGAGAGGGGAAGAATGTAGTATGGGGAATGATGCAGAATGTGGGACGTATAATGTGGAAGAATATTTAGCGATGCAGAAGGCAGTATTTATAGAAGTTAGATGATAGGATATTGAAGGATGTAGAATATAGGACAGTATAAAATGTGGAAATTCATAATGTGGAAGAATATAGAATGTGGGAGAATGTTTATGAATATAGATTGTGGGAGAATGTTCAAGAATTTAGAATATGGGAGAAAAACAGGGTATTGGAAAATACGAATTGGAAGAGAATAGAGTCTGTGGAAGAGTATAGAATATAGAATTAGAAAGTGGAAGAATGCGACTTTGGAAAAATACAGTATGTGGTGGAAGTACAAAATGTGCAAGAATACAGATGTGGAAAAAATACATACTGGGTAGTGTAGAGAGTGTGGGAAAATATAGAATAAAGCTGTAAAATGTGGAGGGATAAAGAATCCGAAAGGCTGGCTACTTAGCCGTCGTGGCTTTACCTTGAAAAGGAATGCAATGTGGATCCCCGGTTTCTGTTGCCTGTTCCTCGTTATGTTCAGAGATTGCGCTAAAGGAATACATTGCAGGGAACCAACGTGACATTGAGATCCAGTTGCTGAAGGTCGATCTTCGGTGTGGCAAAGTTATGGTAATAATGGCACAGGCACTTTAATATGCATGACTGAGAAATGAAATTCAATTTGATATTAAATTGCATGGCATTTGTGCACAAACTTAAGTCGTCAGGTGAATGAACGCTGCACCCCTTTGGCATACGTTCAAACCTTGTGTCAATTAAATGTTGATTACAGGGAGTTATTTTTTCCCCTCGCAACTACATCTGGAGTGGAAATGAATCTTGGAAATCGACAGCACTGCAAGGACGCACTTCAAATCATGGAGAACTATTCATGCCTCATAAAACAGAAACACACACACACACACACACACACACACACACAAACACATACACACACACACACACTCACTCACACATCCCAGCCATTTTTAGACCCACGACCTATTCCTGCTTCAGCTCTTGTCTCGTTGACGCAGGTCGCTGGAATGTCAACACCACTCGATCCAATAACGTATTCAACATAACACATGCCGAGCGTAGAACTTGCAGATGACCCTCCATAATGGGTTGCAGAATGAGCGACTTTAACCACTTCTTCGCATTCGGTGGCCTCCAGGTGTTTGCTCAATGAGGAGAGAATGTGGCAACGGCTTCGCTCGCGTTAATGGTCAGAGGATATTAGCGGGGCGAGAGGTGCACCGGCGCGCTCTCTCCGGCGCTCAGCCTTTTCTCGCGATTCCAAGGAAGGTGTCTGTCGCCCGTGAGACATGCTAAGCGTATTAGGGAACGCGGGTTGCGTCTTCTCGGCTAGGCTTTTTGCTTCGGCACCTTCTCTGCCGCTTCGGTGTCGAAAGCAACTGTCTTACCTTGCTCCGTCGCTTGTGAAGAGCTGATAGGATGTCAGGATAAGTGTTCAAACGTGTTGGGCTCACACACACGCTCACATATATGTATGCTATATCTTTATATATATACATATATGTATATGTATATGTATTTAATTATAAACGTATGGATACGTATATATATATATATATATATATATATATATATATATATATAAATATAAATAAATAAATATATATATATACACACACACACAAACACACACACACACACACACACACACACACACACACACACACACACACACACACACACACACACACACACACACACACACACAACAATGTTAACAATATTAATCACAGAGATAATAACAATACTTCATCGTTAATAATATAATTATGACACTAATAGTAATAATGTGATAAAAGTAACAAAGATAATAATGGTATTGATATCAATACTGATAACGATATCAATATAGTAAACAATGAATGTTAACATAAACACAATATTAGCGGTACGATGATCAAAACGAAAATACGAGTGACAGTAACAGCAACGGTGATAATAAAAATGATAATAATTCAAGTATTAAGGTATAGTAACAGTACTAGTTATCATTATGATTAATATTGTCATTATTACTATATAAACAATGATGACCGTAATGATAATAGGGATCATGGAATAATAATGATAATGATGATGGTGATTATAATGATGATAATGACTACGGCAATACCGATGACAAAGATAAAGACAAAAATAACAACAACAATAATAATGGGGACATAAAACGACAATCCCCATATTAATGATGGAAGAAGCAGCAATATTAGTAGTATCAATGAGTTACCATTCATAAAAACAACAACAACTATTGACTCATCGAGATCACACTCGAGTAAATATGTTCCCGAAACTCAATTCTTTCTGCTTGCTCTCCTGAGCTGCTAAAAATATTCATGCCATTAATTTCACGGCCAAATGAAAATGGTAGCTGCTCCGAATAAACACTAATTGGAGTCTGTTTTTCAGTCGAGTTGCTTCTCGGCTTCATTGCACAAAGGTATGTCCGTCGGTTCCCTTCTGTTGGCCGTCATTTGCGTGGCTCATGAAGGGATATTTGGGAATCATAAATAGGACGGACGCTGACACTCAGACGCTAACCATATATGGATGTAAGTACAGGCGCAGATGCTAAGACATTCGTACATGAATGGTATATGGTAGATGGTAGAAATAAATCCATCCATATGTAATGTATGTATATGTATATGTATGAATATATATACATATATATATATATATATGTATATATATACATATATATACTATATATGTATATATATACATATATATACTATATATGTATATATATACATATATATACTATATATGTATATATATACATATATACATATATATACTATATATGTATATATATACATATATATACTATATATGTATATATATACATATATATATGTATATATATATGTATATATATACATATATATATGTATATATATACACATATATATATATATATACACACACATATATATACATATATACATACATATATATATATATACATATATATACATATATACATACATATATATATGTATATATATACATATTGTACATATATACACACATTTACACGCTGCATATATATGGGCCTTGTATTCACCTAAAATGCAATTGCAACACGACGCTGATATTGCCCTAATTGGACAACTGCTGGTTTCATTCGGCGCGGAAAGGCTACTGTGATTTCACTTCCTTGGTCGAAATATATATATATATATATATATATATATATATATATATATATATATATATATATATATATATATATATATATATATATATATATTGAAGTATTTGTTGTTCAAACTTTTCGACCTTTTCATGATTTTCATTTGAAATGTAAACAGAGAGTAATAATGTCATTATATATTATAATGTGTATATATGTTAACCCATTATATTATTTGACATTCGCATTTCAGTAATTGAAAACAATAATGGGTTGAGTTGATTGGTGCGTGATAGTGATGATGGTGATGATGATGGTGATGATTATGATGATTATTATGATGATGATGATGGTGGTGGTGGTGGTAATGATAATGATGATGATGGTGATGGCGATGATGATGACAACGATAACGATTATGTTAATAACTCTCTCATGATGATGATAATGGTGATGGTTACAATATCAATGATGACAATACCAATAATGATAACGATGATAATAGTAACAATTATTATGATAATCCTAGTGATAAAAATAATGATAATGAAAATGATGACGGTAATGAAGATGATGATGATAACAATAACAAATAATAATGGTTAAAACGAAAAAAATAAAAATACAGTTACTATTCTCATAATCATATTAATGCAATATCAGTCCCTTGCATCAACATAGTGCCTTCCATTAAAAAAAATACCACGCATTTAAAATGTTCACGTGGAAAAAAAAAATATATATATATTTCTAAGTAATACCATTAAATAAATGATGCACTGAGATTGAAGGTCAAACATAACTGATTATCACAGAAAAGAGATTTTCATTGGAAATCTGTATAAGTGATGACTCATTTATCATGTTTTCAGCTGAAGATTTTGAAGAGCAGTGTGTGGACAATCAACACTGATATTTAATTATGAAGAATCTTTCACAAACTAGTAGATCTTATGAATTTGTAAAGAAAATATGGCCGTTTTTTCGTAGATTTGATCTTTGATCGAAGAGAGAGGTCTAAATGGGATGGTTTTAAATAAGATTGTTAAAAAGTACCATGAATTATTAAGACTTTTTTTGTATAAATATTGATTATTCAACTATTATCAATTTACCGTTGACAGCTTCCTAATTAAGTTTTTATTTTTAAAAGAATATAGCTGATGGTTGTGAATGATTAGATATTAAAGATAATTACGAATCACACCATCATTATGAGCTACCAATTGACCAACACATCATTAGTTATATCACTATAATTATCATCCTCTTTATCATTATAATCATCATCCTCATTTCTTATTTCGATCTCAATCTCTTAGCCTGATAACTATTTTCATCATCTGATATCATCCAATATGTAATTAATCTTCACCTCAATCATTAGCCTTCCCAAGTTTCACATGTCCTCGAATTCGACCTTCATTAGACAGCCTTTCCTTCTTGGACGCCGATCCATACTACTGGTTTTGTTGAAATCTGACACTGACCTTGCTATCAGCGTCGTGCTAAAGCTTTTAAAAATCGGGAGAGGAAAAAAAAACGATGTTGAAGGCAAAGAGGAAAGCGAAGAGATAAAATAGCCGAGAGAGAGAGAGAGAGAGAGAGAGAGAGAGAGAGAGAGAGAGAGAGAGAGAGAGAGAGAGAGAGAGAGAGAGAGAGAGAGAGAGAGAAGGAACTGTGATATGAAAACAACAACAACAAAATAAATGTAAAAGGTTTAGTGACTGTTGTATGATAGTAGATATTTTCCCCGAAGGTCAAAGGTCAGATGTGCGACTTCATTGTCCTGTGCACTAATCTGCACTCTCGCGATACTTAATAATTAGTTAAGTTGGGAGAGGTTTTCAGGAGAGTCAGGTAGGAAAGTTAAACCCTATATGAGGCCGAGAAGGAGAGAGAGAGAGAGAGAGAGAGAGAGAGAGAGAGAGAGAGAGAGAGAGAGAGAGAGAGAGAGAGAGAGAGAGAGATGTACATAATAATAACCATTATCAAAACAAGTCCAACAATTCCTTGAGTATTCTTCCTCAAACTAAAAAAAAAGAAAGAAAAAAAGTGAAAAACGTCCCAAGTCTAAGAGGCGCTTTAGAGTAAAAACACGCACCGCAGGTTTCTCGTGAACATGTGTCACCTACATTTATTCTCCGTTTTCATAAATTCTAATTTCCA
>NW_028234405.1:38769478-38776978 GCF_977035675.1 Penaeus japonicus
ACACACACACACACATATATATATATATATATATATTATATATATATATATATATATATATATATATATATATATATATATATATTATATATATATATATATATATATATATATATATATATATATATATATATATATATAATATATATATATATATATATATATATATATATATATATATATATATATATATATATATATATATATATATATATATATATATAATATACATATATATATATGATATATATATATATATATATATATATATATATATATGCGTATATATATATATTTGTGCGTGTGTTTGTGTGTGTGTGTGTGTATTTGGTTGGGCTTTTAAATGTGTGCAAGGCCTGGTTATAGAAAATATAAGGTACTATACATGATAGGTGATACATGTAATGTAATAGATAATTACTAATTACATAGGTAAAGTTAATAATTTATAATAGTCCCTAATGTAGGCTCACGGTCCCTAACCAGGAAATGTTCTAGAAGCCACTAAACAGATCGAAAGTCATAGCCTTTAGCCCTAAGTTGAAACTTATTGCAGTCTCATCACACAGTCCATCATCTGCCCCTAACTATATGTTGCAGTACGTAACCTAAGTCTCTAACTTAATCTAACAGTGCAATCTCGACTCCAACTTTAACAACACAGTCCCGAAACTAAGTTCGTGGCTTCTAAGTAACCTCTAAGATTCTCTAACTTTAGTAAAGCAAGTACTGTCTAGCTCAACCCTCGAAAAAAAAACAAGTATTGAAAACTATGTGTCAATTTCGGGACCCTCCTTATACTCTCTTGGAAAGTGAATCCCACAAATTTGGAAATCTAAATTCTTTGCGTATTTTCTTTAGTTATTGCTTAATACAAATCAACTATTGCGAGCATCTTATATAACAAAGAAAAATATCAATGTTCAAGATAGAGCTAAGATCTTTCGTACATAACGGAGCAGTATTCGGGGGAAGACAACAGAGACACGCAGAACATATGACTTCGAACAAGATATGTGCGCTTTCTGATTTACTTTGTATTGTAAATTGTTTATTGATTGCCTAGTATGTAAGCATGACTCTGCAATATAACGTTTTAGTATTTTTTTTTGTTGAAGGAGAAATAAATGACTTGGTGACAATCTATTTCATAACCAAACATAGTATGCAGGCTATTTTTAAACTTAAGTCTATTGGCCTACTTAACGTTCAGTATCCTTGCATTTAAATTTCGTATATACAACGATACTTACTGCTAATTATTTTCAGCATAAAAGTTATATATATTACGTTGTACCATCGCAGTTTATATTGTGCAACGAAACATTTTTAATGTTCTGATGGCTGATTCAAGACGAAACAATATCTTCAACGAAGTGCATGCATTTAAACATGCATATGAACACCAATATTGTATGTAATAGTGGAATTCTTATCAAAATAACATTGCCATAACATAACATTTCTTAGATGTAAAAACGTATATCACGTCAGGACATAAAATCATAATTGATGCTGTTGTACTTTAGAAACACACATATACCGTAACAGCTCACTTGCATAACTCACAATTCATTTATGCATTTTGTAACACTGCACAACATATATGACGTTAGGAGAATAAGAAAAAAAAAAACACTATCTGGCCTCCAAAGAATATGAAACTTCTTAATCAACTCAACGAAGCTTCTGCTTGGGGTGAAAAGTAACATTAAAAAATAATGAACTTTCTTCATTAGAGTCCAAAGACATTTTAGTTTTCCCATGGCCCTACTGCAGCTGCCACTCTAGTCAAACTTTTAAATTTTATTCTACATTGATATTCTTTTAAATCTGGTATTTTTATTAATATCAAATTAGATATAACAAGTTGTTGGTTTTTAACCAGCATAAATTCGTGATGAGTTACGATGTTCTAGAAATAGTATCTTTATCTAAATCTTCTTGTGCAAGGGAAGTGAACACATCTTTACACTATTACAAAAAAGTCATATGATATTAATAAAAAAAAAAAAACAAACAAAAAAAAAAAAAATTTAATTGTTTAAATGGAATACAGCAACTTTCTCTGTTATCATGTGTCACGATATAACACTTTGTCTCCTGCGTACCCCTGTACTGAGAACTTTATAATATTAATCGTAGTCTTTGTTATTAATTACTACCACACCTGCAACGTGTGGTACTGCTACTGATGATAATAATGTCAGTGATGATGAATATGTTAATGAGAATGAGGATAATGATATTGATAATGATTGATGATAGTTATGTATATGATTGATTGTGTCTCTTGCATGTAATCAGAATTATAATGAATTTAGAATTGTAATAATGATAATGATAATGATGATAGTATCAATAATGATAGCAATAGTAATGATAATGATAATAATAATCATAATGATGATAACAATATTTATAATCATAATAACAATCATAATCATAATAATAATGAAACTAATAATAGTTATCATTATCATTACAAGGAGGACTACAATAATAATGATGGTGATGATGAAAATAATGATAGTAATAGTGATGATAATGACAGTGATAGGAATAATAATGATGCTAATGATAACAATAGTAATAATGACAATGATAATAATAACAATAACAATAATGATGATAATGGTATTGAAGATTATGATGATAATGCTAATGATGATAATGGTAATGATATTAAGAAAAATAATGATAATAATAGCAATGGTAATTATGATAAGATAAGAATTATAATAATAATGACAATGATAGTAACAACAACAATGATGATGTGATAATGATAATAATGCTAATGATAAAGGTAATGATGTTGATGATAATAATGATAATAATGATGATGAAAGGGATAACCATTTTAAAACTTTTGTCATAACCAAAAGACAAGAATGATAACAAGGACAATACCGCTAATGAAAATTGCAATTTTCAAGAGTAGGAATATCTTCCTCGTCACCATCACCATCATTACCATTATGATACTGACATTGCCAGCTCTCTATCTGCAACCAGGGAATATGCAGAAGGTGAATCATTAAAGGGAACTCGCGTCTTTAAGCTTGCAAAAAATATTAGCCACAAATTAGTTGCAAGTCCTGAGGCGGTGAAGGATATGTCGAGATTGCACACACGTACGGATATACACTTACAGACACACAGATAGATATGCACACGCATATTCACATGTATACTCAACACACACACAAACACATACACACACATTTCACACACACACACACACACATACACACACATTTTACACACACACACATACACACACATTTTACACACAAACACACATACACACCTTTGCTTATATTCAGAATTCTCCTCCCGTTTCCACGCGCGGGTTCGGGCCCTTACATGGCTCCTTGTATATCCTCCTGCATATCTATACATGTATTCTGAATCTCTTAATCTCCCTTGCTCTCTCTTGTACTATACAAACCGTGAAAATGCTTAGCGGTGCAGAGATTCTTTCTATTTCTGTTTTTCCTTCCTTGATCTCGAGTTAGATTACAGGAACCGAGGGGAGTTCTCTACCTTTCTCTCTCTCTTTCTTTATTCATTTATTTCTCCCTCGGTCGCTCTCTTTCTGTCTCTCTTTCTCTTTCTTTCTTTCTTTCTCTTTCCCTCTGTCGCTCTCTCTCTCACACTCACTCTCTGTATATTGCATATCATGTGACCCAGTACATTAATTATACTTTTCTACTTAATTCAGTGCTATATCGCCGGCAGTCTGTTTTGACCTGACGTGCCATGTTTCCAGTGTCCGTTTCCGCCTCGAAACTCCAGCTGCCTCTAGCACCTGTGCTTGCTAGCGGAAGCCCTGAGGCGTAGAAAGCGACTCAAGATTTGTACCTAAGAAGGACACAGAAGGAACCCAAGGCAGATCAGATCAAAGAGAGATCAAAGACAGACAAGAAAACAGGCAGAGCAAACAGCTCTGACCATGGCACATGAAGGTCTGTCTGTCTTATTCACCAGATCGTAACCGCTGGCAGCTAGAGGATTACAACCAGGGCATCGAGTGGTCTACAACTGCTGGCAGCGGGGTTTACAACTGGTGCCAGCTGGTGGGTGCCACAATTTTGCTGGTACCTGATTCTCGACTCCGAAGAAGCCGCTACACCGAACGCTACCATCGACATCAAAAATGGAGTAAATACGCTGAAGTTCCCGCCCACACCATAGTAAGAATTTTGCCCGCCCGCCCGCCCTGTTCTACCAGTTCTGACAAACACCGCCGCCCATAGCAGCTGCCCTGTCTGTGCTACGTAACCTCCCTGCACGTCGATATCCATCTATCATGGCAACCCAAGACTGCCCACCGCGGATTTTAGGCATAACGCGAGCGCCCCAACCCCCAGGCCACGAAGTCTCTGACACGAGCAGAAAAGGCCAGAAGATGAGAAGTCAAGAGGACCACCTCACCGATCCGCAGAACGACCTACGACCCTCACGCAGGCCCATCTACCTGTAGATATCAAGACTTTAAAAAAAAATCCCGTAAGTTAGAGAAAACCAAGGTCTTTTTTGTTAGATTTCGTAATTTTTATGCTGTGATTTTCCTTTTTTTTATTGTTATGCTGTGAAATTTCTGTTGTGAAATACCTGTCCGTGAGTGTGATTCCGTAGGATTTCCCTCCTCTTTCCTCCCTTTCACCTAGGTTAGAACGGATTTATTGTTGAAAGGGAAAGTCCTCAGTCCCCCCCCCCTCCTCTCCTCCCTTGTATCCTTGTCTCATCTCGCCTTGATGACCTTGTTACAACGGCCTCCCTGACGGCCTACTGAACTTCTTTCCCCTTTAATCTTATGCGAAGAATGGCCAGAATATTTTGAAGTTCTGTTGTTCTGTATAATGCTGAGAATCAGATATTTTCATACGGCATGTATTGTTTCTTCGCTTAGACTTGCCACCCCCCTCCCCCCATGACCTGCCCGTGTGAAAAGGCAGAGTCGACTTTTTCACTTCCCTTTTCTTGTAAAACTATCTTTCATCTTCTTTCTCTCTCTATATTTTCATTATTCGGACAATGTATTTTGGAGATATTTTATTGAATGTTACTCTCCAATATATTTGTTTGAAAGATTTTCCATGCTTGATTACGATTATCGACGGGGAGCCGATATTATATTCAAACCGCGTAAATTCTTAACAGTTTTCCCTTTCATTCCGAATCTGTACTGGTGATCAGTGTTGCCATATTCTCATCTATCAGTTTATATATTTTACAGTCCTGCTATTTTGTACTTTTTCATCGACACGAGCTATTGCTATTCGTATTTTCCTGTATCTTGCAACTCTGGTCAATGTATTTTTGACAAATTTTATTGACTGTTACTCTCCAAAATATTTGTTTGAAAGTGAACCTTTGAAAGATTTTCCATGCTTGATTACGATTATCGAAGGGGAGCCGATATTATATTTATGCCAAATTTTTATCTATCAATTTACCTATTCGACACTCGTCAAAAACACCTATTATTTTGTACTTTAATTTTCCCATCGACAAGTGCTATTCCTATCCATATTTTCTATGTATTTTGCAAATCTGCGTCTATAGAACTTGGATTTCATACTTAGTTTCGATTCTTCTTTTGTATGTTCTCCTCTTGGCAGTTATTGTTTGTTGTTTATTGTTCAGGAAGCCGTGCAAGACGCATGCATTTTATTCAGAAGCCATGTAGGACGCACACATGTTGTTCAAGTGGCCATGCAAGACGCATTTCGCTTAGGAAGCCGTGCAAGACACACGCAAGTTGTTTTCCTCTCAGCGGTGGAGTTGCTCCCACTCATTTCTCATATATGTAACCCCCCTCCCCCCTGTATATCTACTGTGTTGTATTGGTGCATGTTTTCACCAAGGTAGAACGGTGGTTGAGTTGCACAGTGTCTGGGTGCATGGCAAAGTCAACCCAACCGCATCTTTGAGGTACTGGGCATCGCGCCAGTTATGTCTGACCACTGTAACAAGCTCGCCTGTTACCCACAAGTCGCTATGGTGTTTGAATTGTATGCTCCAGAGGCTAGCCACTGTCCGCCTCCCACCTTCAGTGCACTGACACCATCAGTCGAGCATTGCCACCTTTCAAATACTATATTTTATGAAGTCATAGTGAGATTTTGTTCTGGGATAAACTGATCCTACCACCCTTTTATTAAACCTTTAAGTTCTATGTGCTTCTTTAGTAATTTGCAAGTTCTTCTAGCCTATGCTCATTCGAGTCATATCCTAACTTCACTGGCTATGCAGGCTTGTCATGTTATGTTGTCGTTATCCTCTTATTTCTCATAAGCAATCACACCTTTGCTTTAATTACTTTCTCACACATAATGTCTCTCTATACTCATAGCCAACCTGTATTTACTGTATGTATTGTACACTTCACTTTTCCCTGATATATGTATGGTTTTGAGCCACATCTTTGGGCCCACCTGTTCATTGCAGTTATCCATTTTTTGTTTGCAGTTACGCCTTATTGAATTATTGAATTTTTCCGTACACGCTATGTGATTACTGAGGCCACTGACTAGCACCCATAGGTGCCGCCGCACCGGCCAATGAATTTGATAATGTTTAGCTTATGGTTGAATGTCCCAGCTACCTACGAAGTCTGGTGCAGATAGCCTCCAATGACTGGTTATTTCTCTGACTAAGATACGATGGGGGCTGTCTAGTAGCGTGGTCCGAGCGATATAAGGCACTGATATTGCATATTATGTGACCTAATTCAATAATTACACTTTTCTATTTAATTCAATGCTATATCGCTGGCAGTCTGTTGTAACCTGACGTGTCCTGTTTCCTGTGCCCGTTTAGGCCTCGAAACTCTAACTGCCTCTAGCAGCTGTGCTTGCTAGTGGAAGCCCTGAGGCATAGAAAGTGACTCAAGATTTGTACTTAAGGACGCAGAAGGAACCCAAGGCAGATCAGATCAAGTGTATCAAGAGAATCCACTAATAAAGACATGACACATGAAAGTCTGTCTGTCTTATTCACCGGATCACAACCACTGGCATCTGGAGGATTACAACCAGGGCATCGAGTGGTTTACAACTGCTGGCAGTGGGGTTTACAATTGGTAGCAGCGTGTTACACACACACACACTCTCTCTCTGTTGCTCTCTGTCTCTCTTCCTATCTTTCTCTGTTGTTCTTTCTCTTCCTTTCTTTCTCATTCTCTGTCTGTTGCTCTCTTTCCCTTTCTTGCTCTCTCTCATTTTCTCTTTCCCTTTCTCGCTCTATTGCTTTCTTCCTTCCTTCCCCTTTTTTCTGTATTTTCATCCATCAGTCTACCTTTTACCCTCCCCCTTTTCCATCTCACTATTTCTGGCTTTGTACATTCAACAAATAAAGCTACAAAAGATACCATTACGTTAGTAGGTGGGTCGTATAAATAATTAAGACAACAGCTAATATTACTTCTGTCTTCAGAGGAATACACAAAAACGGATTAGTTAAGAATAGACTTATGATAACATAAAAAAA
>NW_028234405.1:38799478-38801978 GCF_977035675.1 Penaeus japonicus
CTGGAGCGAATGCAAAGGAGTCTTTGCAACTACACCGCTTCTCATTTACATTGCAATTCATTTACCGCCGACGATTGAGCGGTGAATGAATTTTGTTCATAATGATGTTAAGAAGTTTTAATGGGGCGATGTAGGGACTTCAATACTGCTTGTAGGTTTTGAAGAAATGATAAGGAAAGTAATCATCTGTTTGATGGTAAGATTCGATGAGTTTTATTCTACAGATGAGAATGTGATGATGATGAGAATAATCAATAATGAGAATAACTATATCGTTTGATGATGATAATGATAACTATCATTCTGGTGGACGATCTAAGAACTTCCATTAACGAGTGATTATTATAAATAATTATGATATTGGTGGTATAATACCCCTGAATGTTAATGGTGGCATAAGAACCGTAATTAGATTACAGGCAAGTGAGTTTTTATTGAGAAGATAATCAGAATAACAATAAATCTGATGATACGATATCATAACTTGATCAAATTTTAAGATGTCATGATATAAAAACTCGGATAATAATGAAGCTTTTATAGAGATAAGTAATTATAAAATTGATGGTACAATATAATAACATTAATATATTTTATAAAGATAAAGAAAATAGCTATAATTTTCATTGTGTCCTAGCGACATCAATATTGATACTTATAAGTATTCCTTCTGATAAGAGTATGAGTAACCATGATTAGCTTACTGAAAAGTGGTCTCTGTTGTTATAGAAAGATATTGGTTTTGATAGAGATGATGATAAGAGTGACTTTATTTTGCATATTGAAAAAGAAATTGCAAAGACACAATTATAAATAGCATTGATAGTTTAAAAATGTGTTATATTTATTAAAACTTGAATAAATATTAATTTGAATGGTTAAATGTAGCTCCACTTTTGATAAACAGCGTATTAGAGTAAATAAAAATTGTAAGATATGGGGCTTTAAGATGTTGATAAAGTAGGAATTACACAGACTGCACGACTTTTACTTAAAAACATATCTAGTGGGATTCATACCTGTCTGTTCATTTATTCATATCACGGTTGCAAGACATCTCCGTTCTCTGATGTCATTGCAAGCTTCTCTTCTGCGAGTTTCAGGTGAAGCACACACACACACACACACACACACACACACACACACACACACACACGCACGCACGCACACACACACACACAAATTCTCTCGCTCTCTCTCTGCCTCTCTCTCTCTCTCTCTCTCTCTCTCCCTCACACACACACACACACAATACACACGTGTCATAGTGTGCCCGTGTAAGTGTGTGGGAGAGTGTGTGCGTGCGTATAATCTATTAATATTTTCAAAGGAAACGCACTAATGAAGACAGATGGCAAACTCCCGTGCTTATCAAATATTCATTGCATCCTTGGAGTCCATAATAGCTCCATTGTTGTTGAAGAAGTCACTGAAGGGGCAGGCAATACTACTCCAGTCGGGGCGTTAAGTGCTAGCTCATCAGACTCACCCAATGCATTGGTTGGGGGTTATCAAGGGTTATGCTAATAAAGAGTTCCTGGCCTGTTCCTCTTGGAAAGCGAGCGCTGGCTTCCTCTCGACTCTCTTACCTTAATTTGCATCTATGTATGTCTCTCTATTTCTGCCCCTGTCTCTCTCTCTATTTCTGCCTCTCTCTCTCTCTCTTCTTTCTCTTTTTACTTTCCCTCCCTCTCTCCTTTTCCCTTCTTCTCTCTTTCTCTCTCTCTCTCCCTTTCTTCTTTTATCTCTCTCTCCTATCCCTATTTCTTTCCCTCATGCTGTCTCTCTTCCCCTCCCTCCCTCCCTAGCTCTCATTCTTTCCCACCCCTCATCCTCTCTCTCCATTCTTCTTTCCCTCCATCCCTCCCCCCCTCTCACTCTTCCCTTACTTTCCTTCCCCCTTTTCTCCCCCTCCTCCCCGTTTCTCTTTCCCTCCCACTCTCTCTCCCCCCATTCCCTATCTCTCTCTCTCAGTCCCTTCCCTTCCCACTCCCATTCCCTCTCTCTCTCTCAGTCCCATCCCTTCCCACCATTCCCCCCCTCTCTCTCTCAGTCCCTTCCCTTCCCACTCCCATTCCCTCTCTCTCTCTCAGTCCCATCCCTTCACACCATTCCCCCTCTCTCTCTCTCAGTCCCTTCCCTTCCCACTCCCATTCCCTCTCTCTCTCTCAGTCCCATCCCTTCCCACCATTCCCCCTCTCTCTCTCTCAGTCCCTTCCCTTCCCACTCACATTCCCTCTCTCTATTTCAGTCCCTTCCCTTCCCACTCCCATTCCCCCTTTTTCTCTCAGTTCCTTCCCTTCCCACTCCCATTCCCTCTCTCTCTCTCAGTCCCATCCCTTCCCACCATTCCCCCCCTCTCTCTCTCAGTCCCTTCCCTTCCCACTCCCATTCCCTCTCTCTCTTTCAGTCCCTTCCCTTCCCACTCCCATTCCCCCTTTTTCTCTCAGTCCCTTCCCTTCCCACTCCCATTCCCACTCTCACTCTCTCAGTCCCCTCC
>NW_028234405.1:38804478-38806978 GCF_977035675.1 Penaeus japonicus
AGAGAAAAAAAGAGAGAGAACACAAAAACCACGTGTGGGTGTTGGCCATGTATGCCTGCATGAGTCCGCGATGGCCACAGGTTCATCTGGCCCGAAATTCCTCCCCAGCGTTATTTGGCAAAAGGTGAAATTCATAATGCAACTCCCCTATCTCGCTCTCCCCACAACATTCTGCGTGAGAGGAAACCACTTGAAATATGAATGAAAGGCGGATTGCTAAGTAAACTTACTTCTTTTTGTAGATTCTTTTGATCAGTGTGTACAACCTGTAACTTGGATTTATATTGTCACAGGTCTATCATTGTCTTAGATTTATCAGTAAGTCAGGTATACTGCGTAATGCTTGTCTTTTTAATTTTGTTGGGAGGCACTTGCTTGGTAAAACACACAAACACACACACACACACACACACGCACACACACACGAACACGAACACACATAAACGTTCCCCATGAATTATATACAAACGTGTTACACAGCCTCATTATCACGGTAAAATAGCAAGCGCTGGTCCTGATTATGCAACCTTGTTTGCATGCAGAGAATATTTCACTTTAATTTATCAACATCAGTTTCATCTAACGTTTCTCTCATTCATCCGTACTGTCACAAATTTTACATGAACAACACATCAATTAACCGTGTTTTATCACCCGTAAATTACATCAGTAATATAACAAAGGTCGTGTTTTACATAAACACGTAAGCGAATTTCATGTTAATCAGAGCTGTCAAGCTAAACACTACAGCTCTATTATCCAAAGCTAGAAACATTTTTTTTTTCTTTCCAAAAGCTGAAACACATGGAGTTCAGCAAGACAAACAAGGTTTTCTGGAAAGTACTAAACGAGGTGGTTATCTCGCTTGGTAGTTCCAACGGTTAACTGACAAGAATTAAAGAAAGAAAGAAAGAGAGAAAGAAAATGAGGTGACTTCATCGCGTTCAAAATTCTTTTTAAGATGTAGATGTAGTTCTCACGTCTTGCCTCGCCAGGACCGGTGCAACATTGATCGGGCTCTTCCACTTACCTTGATGACGACTCATCATTGTTTTGAAGGTTGACTTGATGGCTTTATTTATTGCTTCACCTTAAAGAAAAAAAACAATTCATCCCTGATCCGTCTCTTTGCGGGGTAAGCTCAACTCATCTCACTCTTTGTATTTTGCTTTCCAGAAACAAAAATCGCCCACTTTCGAAGGCTGCAATAGGCTACGTATGTCACGTAATTCGACGTCGTTGAGCTTCACCATGAAATTGCTTCGGAATTGGATCCTCACGCAATGTAAATTCTAACGCTCTATCTAACGGCCGCTTTTCTCAGAATGTTAAAGTGTTCCTCAAAACAAACGCGTCTATAATTGGCAGTGCAAATATTTGTCAGTTGCAGTTGGAATTTAAACAACACATGGTTTAGATGACTTAACATATTTCTGAAAAAAAGAAAAAGAAAAAAAAGAGAAACACACACACACACACACACACACACACACACACACACACACACACACACACACACACACACACACACACACACACACACACACACATATGTATATATATATTCATCATAAACCTGTAATACAAAACAGTTTAGAAAAATACTTACAATCAGGATGTTTGAAAGCGGCGGAAAGCCAAAGCTCTATATGTATTCTTTAGGTTGTTCTGAAAATGAAGATATTCAGGTACTGTGCATTTCTTTCTATAACTTGCAACTCATTACATACACTTTCTGTGTGGCCAATACATTGTGATTATTCCACAGGCGCTCACTGTCCTCCTCCTGTTAAATATAGTAAAGACTATTGAAATGTAAAACCCATTAAATCATTCGGAATGTAAATTCAACCTAAAACTCTTTGCATATTTCCATGACAATCTGATTATTCGACTGCAAGTATTGCAAATGCCTTCTGTAGGAATTTTACAATTCATACATCGCTTGCAATATCGGTTTCCTTCAGGCATAAAACACCACAGTCTTCTTTGAACAAGCACCAGTCACGTGGTCCGAGAAATCAGAGCCCTTTTCACACCCCCTAGTTCACACTCCTCATCCATAATACTGCTACAGCTGATTTACATGAATAATCTTCAGCCAACGATGCGGTTTAACTCTCCTCTGATCTCTTAGTTATGTCTAAGCGGCCCTTTAGCATAGCGAGGGGGACCTCTCACGACCAACCCATATCTACTTAATCGTCCTTACAAGTGATTTCGCTTTTAATAATTATAGTCTATCTTGTTTCTTCACAAGATACTCCAGCATCTCGGACTAAATGACGCACTGAATGTTCTGGAAGAAGAAATTGTTTTAATCATTATGACAGAACATTTGATATATCACATGGTATCCTTGGGATGAATACCTCGAATATGAAATTACAATGTTCTACTTTACCCTTTCGTAGAACACAATTCCCTGAAATTCACATCATAGGCCTGTTTTTTCTATGTTCAACGGATTTTTCATGACGTATGAATGTATTTTTTGTAA
>NW_028234405.1:38819478-38821978 GCF_977035675.1 Penaeus japonicus
CTAGACAAAGCAGACATTTGTTGCAGTCACAGCTGTAAGTGCAACCACAGACGCAATCTGAGTTGTAAAGCTTAAGCCTTTCAAAAATTTTGAACGGATTACCCACTCAACTGACGCAGATTGTGGAATGAGGCATTTATCAAGAGACAAAGAAATTTACTATATATTCTGCGATATAGAATATAACTTTCGAAAATGTGAGTCAAGAACGCGGTTGACATCAAGTAGAAGCTATAGCATCTTTTATAAAGCAGAAGTAGAATTTGCATTAAAGCGAAAAACATATTTAGGGATACCATTGAAAAAAGAAAAGAAAAAATGTATATATGTATACATATAAATATATATATATATATATATATATATATATATATGTATATATACATACATACATACATATATATATATATATATATATATATATATATATATATATATATATATATATACATATACATATATATATATATATATATATATATATATATATATATATATATATATATATATATATATACAAATATATATACATATATGCTTGTGTGTGTGTGTAACACAAAATATAGTTTAAGGTAAAACAGCGAGTGGTGAGTGAGACGAAAGCGGAAATTAATTTCAATCATAAATTATAACTGACATCATATAATTTATATATATATATATATATATATATATATATATATATATATATATATATATATATATATATATATATATATATAAATAATTAATGAAATAAAATCGTATATTTGTTAAGTGCAAAACATAATGCATATCTACCGTTCAAATACGGGTATTCAAAAAAGTGACATCAACAATGAAACATCATATATTATTAGAGCATAAGCAAAGGAAATTACCCTTTGCTCCCATTTTTCCTTTTTCCTTTTTTTATTGCCTCAGATCCGCAGGGAAGCCATCGATGTGGGCGCTGTTTTCACGTCTTACCTCATCAGGGCCGTTGCAGCGTTCCTCGGCTCCTTAATTAAATCTAATGATGCTTCGCCGCCTCTTTGAAGCTTGGAATTGTCAGCTTCATTTCTTGTTCGCTCTTAAATATTTCTATGTAGATCTTCATGTCGAAATACGTTCCTTTGAAGGTAGTGTCTGTAGAATGGTTATTGGAAATTGTCTATTTACTAGATTTTGTTTTTCGACACTGTCAATCATTTCAAATTATGTTTGATATATAAAAGTATTTGAAGCCTTCTGTATGTTAATAAAGACCACGTATATATTTTCGTTCAGATATGAAATATTTAAATTCATACATAGAATTATACTATGCATTATATCTTAAGAATATCAGTTCCCTTCAGGTAATTATATTCCTCTAACTAACCACCAGACTGCATATTAACAATAATCTCTATTTTTTTTCAAGATCAGGAAAACGTAAGTTCCAGAAGGCGTCGTCGAATTTGCATGGCGCGAGGATCCAATTCCGGAGCAATTTCATGGCGAAGCCCGACGACACAGCCTTACTTGACATGCGTACTGCACCTTCGAAAGCGCTCGGGTAGTTATCCTTGAATAAATCAATTCCGATGGCGAAGGAGTCCAGCTCATGCATGCTCAAAGGGATATATATGCTCGGTAAGAAAATCCACATAATAAAAAAGAGTTTCGGAGGAAATGTGGAATTAGGACATCCATTCCAGCCTTCAAAGAGGCGGCGAAGCATCATTAGGTTTAATTAAGGATGAGCCAAAACGTTGAAAAACAAAAACAACAACAACAGTGACAGTTTCCCTGCGGGTCGAGAGGGAAATCCTGGCCAGGTGAGGCGCCAGAGGTGACTTCGCTCTTCAGGGATTCAAGTCAGCCTCGGAAATTTCTCACCCTGCATTGACTCTCCACTTTCAGCCAACAACCAAACTCATCGTGCCTGGATGGGATTGAAATTATTAATTTGTGTTAGCCACTCTACGCAAGGGCTTACGAGGCGGGACGTGACTGAGTGCAGTGTCGACGAAAAGCTTTTCGAGAGGAAAAATGGAAATCCTGAACGGACGAAAATGTTGCGTGTAGCATCGACAATGGTTTGCGAGATAAACGTATTCATTAGCAAAGGTGATAACTTGTCGTTGTTGACAATTGTGAGGTTGCATCCGGCAAGAAACAACTGGTAAAGCTGTCGACGTATTGTGGGTTTAATAGTCAGTTTGCGTTTGGATATCGAGAAGGAATACTGAACGCCATAAAGAATGTAAATTCCTGTTTTCCAATATAAATGGACATGTAAATCTAACACGGATTTATTATTAATCTAACACTGATTTATAAAGAAATAAATCCGATACACTTTATGATCGTCGCTTGATTTTCATTCTCTTTACCATGTTCCATCTTCAGTTTTATTTTTGTTATTATCCTTTTCGTTTTCTTTCCATATGTTATCACTTTAATACCATCTACGCTCTGCTGTTGCACAAAGAGATATCCTATTGCTTTCCTTTGATGTCAACCACGAGTTCTTTAAATCAAATCAGATAGCTGT
>NW_028234405.1:38864478-38866978 GCF_977035675.1 Penaeus japonicus
ATTGTCTGGCTCAGCCCTTGCAGCCGCGAGCACATCCCGTACAACAACGGAGCCTTTTGTTCTTCGCTGTAATTTTTCTTCCTCGATAACACGCGCGCTGCCACCTTGAGTTTTCAATATACTTTTGAAAGCCGCCTCCGTATACTCTCTCTCTCTCAAGAAGCCCACCTGAATATTCCCAGCCACTTTTCCTTATACTTTCTTCCCGTGCCACACTCACTACCTGAAGGTGCCTGCAGTGTTTCCAGAATTTCCGATACCATCAGCTGAGTTTCCTTCGCACACAGTAGCAAGGTAGTTTGCAAAGACAAGGTTGCAGATGGTGAAATATGAAACGCCATGAAACGCATTTAAAAAAAAAAAACTTTTCCTTTTTGGGATTAGATTGGCTGATCCCTCACGGGCGAATTCTTTCTTCGTAATATCCTAGCATTTGGGTCGCGAACGCAAATGGTTTGGATCCAGGTTTTCGCTGTATTTAAAAGAAGTAATTCACAAAGGTTTCTTTTTTTTTTTTTAGCTTGGATATTAGATACTTTTCGGGTAGATTTTCTTCCCAAGTTTAGTACAGGGACACAGACGCACACGTAGCATTCTTGTATTTCTAGGATTCGTTGTATTTTGGAATGAAGAAGTGCTATTCTCAGTTTTTTTTTGTTTTTGTTTTGTTCGGTTCTCATATATCCTCCCTTACAATGCTGAACTCGGGGATGTACACGGTATTTTTGCATTTGAAACACCGACGTAAATTGCTCGGATTCTTGTTTTCATTGTATTAAAAATATTTGTTTTTCGTTTTGCTCGGATCTTACAGTTTTCCTTACTATGCTGAGTTCGTGAATGCACGTCTCGTACGTAATATTCCTTAATTGTAACCACGAACGTATGTGGTTAGTATATCCATATCTTCCTTAATCTAAAAAGTAGAAAATAACACAAAACACACACACTCTCGTAAAATATATTTCTTCAACATTTGAACCACGACCGCAAATGATTAAGATTAACGCTTTCTTTGTATCAAAAAAAAAAAAAAAAAAAAAGGAAAAAAAAAAAATCCAGAAAGCTTTGTTTCTTACTGTCTCGAGCCCAGACAGCTTCCCTTACCAAGCTGAACTCTAGACCGCCCGGACACTGCCATGGATTTCCCCCGAGTTTCCCCTTTTATAACAAGGATTTACGATTCCTCTAAGATTGTCAAGGGACGGTCTTCGCTGCAGTGCATCTGGGCATATTGATGGAATATGGCGAAGAGGAGAACATTTTGGTGCACTGCAAATGACAGGCGTGATAATCATGGTTCTGAATACGTCGTGGTGAATGAGATAACTGCAAAATTACCAAAGGTTTTAAGCACAACAGTAACAACAATAACACTAGTTGTAACAGTGCTGCTATAAAGATTCTTTTACGACTACCAGAAGTAGCAATAAGAATGATGGTGATGATGGTGGTGGTGATGATGATGATGATGATGATGATGATGATGATGATGATGATGGTGATGATGATGATGTTGATGATCATAACGTTGATAATAATGACATTATTAATCATTATAAAATTATAGTGATACTAATAATCGTGATAATTGTTATAATGAAAATGGTAATAATGATAATAACAATAATGGTAATGATAATGAAAACAATAATAGTTATGATAATGATATTAATGATAATTATATCAATGAGAAGGATAATAATAATAGTAATGATAAAAATGATAACAATACATGATTACATTCATAAGAGGTAACTGTAATGATATTGATCATAACAAAGATAATGACAATGATAACTTACTACTGATGATGAAAATGAAATTGTATTAAAATGAATCATGATAACAGTGATATCTATCCAAATGATTCACAGCTCCCTCACATCGATTCTAGTTCTTGGTGTTGCGATAATTAGTTCCCCAGAAACCCTTGGTGGAAGCCTCAAGGAAGCCTGCAAGTCGTGTCGGCACCCTTTTGCATCTCGGCATCGCATTTGCCCTCCGGAGAAAAGCTTTAAGGAGATTCAGCGTCCACTCTCCCCCTGTAAACCTCAGACGAATTTCCATACGTAATATTTTTGCCTCCTTCGTTTCGGTGAGAATTTTTTTGCATTTCATGTCACGGGCATCACAATCAGAATCTTTTGACTCCCTCGTTTCATGTTATGGGACGGGCGATGTTGCTTTTTATTTTGAATTGTCAATGTATCTTAACTTGGGATTTGGTTCATCTTGAGCGGTGATAAAGGGAATCTGAGGTGATGTTATTGTGTAATCATGAGCGTTTTGGTGTTCCTAGGTTCTGGTTTAAATCTCTGACGCGAAAAGGTTTTCAAAAGCCTTTCACCCTTTGGTTTCACCTTTTATTCATTTATTCATTTTTTTCCTGTATGTGTTGCATATCTTGATGAATTCCGTAGAATTTCAAAAGGAGAATTATTCAATATCTTTCATTATCTTCGTATAATAATTCCTGATGATTCATACTTTAATAACA
>NW_028234405.1:38889478-38891978 GCF_977035675.1 Penaeus japonicus
GGGTAGAGCTACTATGGCCACCCTACTGAGCATGTCAACAACACCGGATCTGTCATTGTATTCCTGGACTCTTAGAAAGGCTTTTGAACTAGCAAGACCGCTTGTTTTTTTTAAGATTCTGATCTAAAGGGGAATCAAAGGCAACTACTAGCTTCGATAGGTGACTATCTTCGGGACAAAACTGTCAGAGTGAAGTTCCAGATCCCCTGGTCAGGCAGTTACTCTTGGAGGATGGCACTCCTCAAGGAAAGGGGGGGGGGGGGTCCATAGCCCGCCACCATTTAACACCATCATGCTAAACTTCCTAGACATTCCGCTCCCAGAGGGGTGCAAGAACATTTCTTAGACATATGATCTTGCAATTAGCTCATTGTCCGGAATGAAAGGGTCCAAGGGCTAGACCTAAAGTGCCACATCTTCCAATACTTGGGAAAACCTTACTTCCCGCACTGAGGTCAAATATCTGATAGACCAAGCCAAGGCAAGGTTAGGGCGGCGCCTAGGGGTTGGATACTGTATACTAATATCATTCTTCGTGCACACTGTCCGTCCCAGAGTGGACTACGCCCCTGTTGCCCTTATTATGGCAAGCCTGGACTCTGGAAAGGAATTGAACCTATGCTAAATGAGGATGCCAGGGTTATTCTGGGTGCTCTTAGGCGGACCAAGGTTATCAACCTCCTCATGGAGGCCAATCTTTCCCCCCTCAGATACCCGAAGTGATCTAATGGCAGCTCAATTTCTTGCCAAGATTGTCCGGTCTCCTCCGGCTTCGCAGCTAAGATAGAAGGTGCAGAGACGATTTGCACTAGATTGCAAGCTCTTTGCAAACAACTGATTGTTTCACACAGATAGAGTGTTGATATGCTTCGAACTTAAAAGTCATTGTCAGTTAAGGGCATGACATTCCCCCACTGATTATGCCACACCCCTGCCGTGGGCGTTATCCATGATAGAGTTTTCTGTCAAGAGCCTATCAAAAAATAGACTCCGTATCCTCCGCTGCTGTTAAGGTGTAAGGCAGAGAGAAACATTGCAACAATCACTAAGGATAAGGATAAGCCAGATTTGCAGAGCAGATGATTCGCCTGGGTTTATTAGATGCACTACGGCGAGCCCGCCTGTGTTAGTGAGGCCTGACTCGAGAGAGTGTGCCAACGAGTGTTAACTTGATCTGAGCTTGGTCCTTACCCACTGTGGTGCCCAGCCACAGCAGTAACCGCCAGGCGACAGCAGAAACTCACGAGCTTGGACGGGGATCGATCTGCCGTTCACGAGAATGTGAGACCGGCGCGCTACCACCGCATTTGCCTGACGGCTACAGCATTAACTTCACCGGGTAGTATAACCTACTTCACAGATGGTTCTGTAGATCGCATTGCCCACACTACAGGCGCCGGTTTTGCAGGCAGAGGCTGTTTCTATCAGAGAATCTGAAGGAGTGCCGAAGTCGTTCTTCACAGGCGACCCTTATGCGTGGTTGTACGTAGACACTATTGGCTATGCTGACCACTGTTGCAATTATTGTGGCACGCTGGATGCCACCCTACTGCACTGCCTGTTAGATTGCGAGCACACTCGCTCCCTCAGACATGGCCGCTCGGGTTGGTGAGACGAATATACCTCTTGCTTACCCCTTGGCAACCACCCCGACATGATCAGATGAGTCAGCATATTGCCCAGGTGAAGCTTCGTCTTCGCAAATCTCTGAACTGAACTGCACTGAAGTTTTCGCCAGTTGACCCAAGGACCCTATGTGACAATACTAATTATAACAAAGATGATAATATTAATGATGGTGATGGTAATGGTCATGGTCATGGTCATGGTCATGGTCATGACAATGACATTGACATTGACATTGACATTGACACTGACAATAATTGTTGTTATTGTTATTACTGACATTATAATTAAAGACGATAATAAAAATAATAATAATAAAATGCAACATTTATAACAACGCAAATAAGATAATAACAATAATACAGTCGCGATAATCAAAATTAATTAACTTCTCCCCACAAAAAATAAAATTAAATTACAAGGCCTCTTCTACCAGCTAGAAAAAATAAAGAAATTTCTCCGGCGGCTGAAATGAACGAGCCTATTTTAACCTTTTTTGTTCGCTTCAACATATATGAAATTCCGGCAACAAATACCAAAATAGACAAACTCTGCAAGTGCGTTAAAGTGCAGAGCAACTTTTGAAGCTGGAGTAAAATGTGCCAACGTAATTCTTTATTTGCATATATTACTTATTCTTGTTCTAGGAAAAAAAATAGGTCTTATCTAATCTAAGACACATGCTGATGAGGAAGTAATGTAAAACAATTTAAATAAAAGTAATTACAAGTTACAAAAGAAAGGACCAGATTCATTTAGCTCCCCCCCCATCCCTCTAACCCACCCACCCTAACCCACCCACCCTAACCCACCCACCCTCTAACCCACCCTCCCACTCCCCAACCCACCCAATTGTAGATAGTGGCAGACTCAC
>NW_028234405.1:38909478-38911978 GCF_977035675.1 Penaeus japonicus
TGCAATATTGGAGGGATCCTATGAAGAATCGTTAACAGCGTAATGACTCGTTAAGATTGATAGGTTTCAGGTCCAAGGTTGCCGGAAATTATAGTACCTATGATGAATGAATACATTTATGCAATTAGTAATATTCTTCAGTGTTTTCCTATGCACAGCATGAAATATTGTTCACATGCAAAGACCTATTCCGTAGGTTAACTAAATGACTAACAACCTCACAATGCAGTTATCAAAAGCATTACGCGAGAGAGAAACGTTAATGATATCCCACTATTCAGTATGCAAATGAGGTGGAGAAAATCCCATGTTTTTTAGAAAAGTGCGGCTTCCCGACTCATTTGTAGCAACATTTCAGGCATTTTATTTGGTGTCCTGCGATTACCGGTACGTCTGGGAGAATATCAAAACCGGTGTTCATAAGAGCACAGGAATAACAGGATACTAGCCTTAACTTAGATATAATATACTGGGCCTTCATCTGATAACTATTGGTTCTTTAGAACATATAAGTATCTAGTATAAGTATCATCAGTAGTTTTTGTATATAGTTGTAGTAGTAATAGTAGTAGTAGTAGTTATAATGATAATATTGTCATTACCATTAAGTAGACATGATAACGTACCTTAGTTTCAATTGTACCTGTGTGCATACATGCGTGAGTGTGTGTTAATGTTTGCTGAAATGATAGAGTGAATGTCAGATTTTCGGTTCCATTAAGTGTGAGAACTCGACTAACATGTTTCAATTAAATGACATTCCTGAACCTTTGTAATTTCCTGTGACATTGATTACATAAACATTAAAGGTAAATGAACAATGCAGATCTTTCACCACGTTCGTTTGTTCACAAATGAGAGAAAAACACAACAAGGACAGTAAACAAAGAGACCACAGTGCGCACCTTATTGAGTTATAATTTAGTTCACATGGTTAACTTTCATTTTATGTGTACTCTCTCTCTCTCTCGCTCTCCCTCCCTCTTCTTTCTCCCACACTTCCTCCTTCCTCTCTCTCTTTCTTTCTTTCACTCACTTACTCTCTCTCTCTCTCTCTCTCTCTCTCTCTCTCTCTCTCTCTCTCTCTCTCTCTCTCTCTCTCTCTCTCTCTCTCTCTCTCCCTCTCTCTCTCTCTCTCTCTCTCTCTCTCTCTCTCTGTCTTTTTCTTTCTCTCTCTCTCCCCTTCCTTCCCTCCTTCCGGTAGTAGATATAGACAATCACCGTCTAACAATCCATTGCGATCTACCCAGGCAACACACACACACACACACACACACACACACACACACACACACATTGTACAACACATATCAATATCCCTCCTAAAAAAAAAGAAAAAAAAAGAAAGAAAGATAAAAAAAAATATATCTAACATGAATCTCATCACTCGAGACTCCTTCAAAACAATAGTAATATTTCATATCATCGCTCCGAACAGTAGAACTCTATTCACAGAAAAATAAAGTGTGAATAGATAAAAAAACAAAAAAACTCTCAACCAGTTTCAACAGCCATAGACAACCGAAGTAGAAATTGAACGACTTCTTCTCTTCACCAACTGTAGCCCACGGTCGATGAAGTCAGACTCGACTCTCCACCGCGGCCAGAGAAAGCTAGATCTAATTTTAAACCAGAGGTAGACGGAACCAAACCAAAGGTATATTCTTGCAGCGTCCGTGGTGTCCAATGATTGTTTTTAGCATCTACGGTAGTGAAACAAACTTTGTGCTTTCTTGTTGGGATACATCTACTTTAAGTGGAGGTGGTTAATGCTAATGTAGTTAAGGATTTCTGAGAACTGTATTTTAAAAATGTTCTAATATATGTATGAGTAATACTACTAACCCACGTATCCATCCAAAATCAATATTGATCTAATTATCTGTTTATCTATCTATCTATCTATTCTTTGTATCTATTCACAAAGTTGTTCTTCCTCTTCATAGTATTATTATTATCATTTTCATCACCATTTTTATTAATGTTCATATGATCATCAAGGGATTTATAGTTATCTAGGTATATTCTAATCTAGACGTTTCATGTCAGTATCATTATGGTAATGATAATGAGGATGATAATGATAATAATCATAATGAAAATAAGAATGGTAAAAACTACTATAATAACTAATGCTATGATTAACATCACCACAATTGTCATTATAGCTCCTACTATTATTATCATCATAATAAGATAACAGTTCATACCATCTCGAATGTCTTAGCATACACGATTTCAATCACTTCTCTGTCCAATCTATCAGACATCTATCTCGACAGACAGACTAAAGAGATCTCGTCCACTAAAGAACAGCAATCACAGAATCATAGAATTCGGAACTTTTGCACACCGAGTTTCTACATGACACACTCGCCCAATATGAGTTTTAGCAGCAATTTCTTCTGTTTTAGCACCGGTATTTGTTCTAGGTGTTCTTGTGGGTTTCCGGTGTCGGGTATTCAGTGATTTCCCCTTTGTCTGACCTCGACTTGTGTTC
>NW_028234405.1:38959478-38966978 GCF_977035675.1 Penaeus japonicus
GAGAAAAAATGAACAGGAGAGAAAATAAAATGAAATGTGCTCTGTGATGAGTGCAAAGAGATTTAATTACAGGATTTACTGATGCGTATTGTCACCATATTCTGGATATTGTACTTGGCGCAGATTGAACCCCAATCTTTCGTGCTACCAAGAGCCATGATATTTTGAAATTCAAGAAATTCCTGATAAGAATCCAAATACTGCAAGACAGCCCGACCACACAAATCTTAGTATTGTGAAAATGGATAAAAAAAGAAGAAAAAAAAAAAATCAATGCAGGCAAGAAGTCCTGGAAAATCAGGACTGGAATCGGCCCATGAGAGATGAGGAAGGAGCAATCATCATTTTTTCTCTGCAACCAGCAAGGTGAGGGAATGAACAAGACTTGCATCCACTAGCAGAATTCAGCAATGCTTTCATATGCACCGAAAATGTTGACCTTTTCTGAACAGATGGCAGAGTGAGATGATGAATTCAAGTTCCAGCTGCAGAAATTTGCAACATTCAATTCACATGTGTACATCAAGTTCGAGATCCGAGTTAGCAATGGAAAAGATACCCCTAATCTCAGCCTTACCTTATTAAAATATTTGAACTAAATTATGCATTTTCGGAGATTCACCTCTAGCAATGTATATTTCCCAGATTTACTACAGTTATTGACGTATATTTAGATGTATTATTTTATTGATAATATTTGTATCCCATTTTCGTTCTTTTTTACTTCTATTTTTTTTTTTTTTTTTGATATACGGATGTCTTTCTCTTCATTCTTATTCAATCAATTGCAGGATTTGAAGGGCTACCTTTTAAGTGCATAAAATAAACATACAATATAAATCACAATGCAATCTTATATAACAATTCAATACAGCATCTTACACAATGCAATAAGTTTCGTATTGGATTAAGGCATAAACATGTCATCACATTAGCTGGTCGACATTCCTATTGCATTTCTGTCCCTTAACTTCAACCTCATAATTCAAAGAACCAAACTTTCTGAATATAATCCCTGATTTCAATAATAATAACTTATAAGCACTATTACCTAACACACTACTCTGCTCTTATTAAGAATGAATAATTCTTAATTCTTGAGCAGGACAAGACAAAGCAATAGATTCCTGATACAGTCTGAGAAGGATTCCGATGTCTCTCCCTTCAAAGTATTAAATGTTGCAGCCGAACAAGGAATATAGCTTTGATAAGACAATATAGATATAGCAAGAATAGAAGTGAGAGGAATGATGTGACACATGTTATTGAATATCATCGGTTGATAGAGCTGTTTGTATGTATTAAATAAATATATGAAAGTATACTCAGTCTATTTATTCTAATATTTACTACATATATTAGCGTATGGTAACAATCATGATAAAATTGATAATTATGATAATAATGATAATGACAATAATGTGATAACAAAGTTTCTCTCCGGACCGGCAGCTTGATTGACAGGTGAGGACCGGCGATGGCGTTGGAATCCGCGGCGAAACAAAGGGCGTCCCGCGCACACCTTTCCCATTGTTTCTCTAACTGAATAAAACACTTTGGAGAGAAAGCAAAAGGGGATACGGATTCCAGACTACAGAACTATGTGAGATTTTTTTTTACTTTTTTTTTGTATATCCTGATATGTATATGTATATGTATATATATATATATATATATATATATATATATATATATATATATATGTGTATATATATTATATATATAGTTACATATATATATTATATATATATATATTATGTATATATATACATATGTGTTATATATATATATATAATATATATATATATATGTGTTATATATATATATATATACATATATTTATATATATATGATTATATATATTATATATATATATATATATATATATATATATATTATATATATATATATATATATATATATATATATATTATATATATATACATATATATATATATTATATATATAATATATATGTATATATATATATATATATATATTATATATACATATATATATGTATATTATACATATATATATGTACATATATATATATATATATATATTATATATATATATATATATATATATATATTATTATATATGTATATATATGTATATATATATTATATATACATATATACATAATATACACACACACACAAACACACACATATCTCTTTGTATATATGTATATATATATATATATATATATATATATATATATATATAAATATAAACATATATAGATATATACATGTGTAAATATATAAATGTATAGATATATATATATATACATATATATTATATTTTTTTATATTTAGTTTATATATTTTATATATATATATATATATATATATATATGTACACACACACACACACACACATATATACATATACATAACAGACTGGGTAAAGAAGAGGACATCCAACGCAAGGAAATGATTAAGCTCTAATGCAATCCGTCCGATGCATTTCAAATTTCACTTGATTAATGGAATATCAATTGCAACTGATAGTTAACATCAAATAACAATACTCGCGTCCAATGAATTATGTAGCATTTAACGTATCAGTGAATGCCATCTCTAATCATTTAATGAACTTCGCTTGTGCAATTTTTATTCAGTTGCCATTTTCTACTCGAACGATCTCCATTCATGATCAATTCCTAATGTCCTTGCTAAGTGGCAGAAAAAGACAAAGCTCATAATAATTAGGTATAATTGACACTTATATTGTCGTTTATGTGTATATATTTTTTTCAAAGGATGATAAGAATAATCGTAATCATTTTTATTTCTTTTAGTGATAGCAATGATAATAATAATAATGATTATGCTAATAATGATATCAGTAATAGTAAGGAATGATAATAATGATGATAAAAGATGATAATGATAATGATTATGATTATGATGATATTCATGTGAAACTCTCATTCTCACTTCTATCTTGTAATCTGATTTGCTGGAAACCGTTTGCGGTTAATTATTTCGTAAATAAAAGAAGCGAGTGTCTCAGAATTGCTGCCAGCCATGTCTCTACGTCAGAATGATTTTTATGTCTAAAATATTAATTATGACCACCTCTGTCAGTAGAATTCCCGAAAAAGCATGTGCTCCACGAAAAATTTCAGACCTCTTTTTTTTCTTTTTATAACAAATTCCTGGTCGAAATACCCTGGTCACTTGCTTCACTTGATGACATAGACTACCATTTCTACTACTAATACACCGGAATAGCCTGGATTTAAAACGATATAAGAGAGTAGTAACAAGATAGCAGTCAGGTCTAAGAAGGCTCACAGAACGTAAGATCTCGAGAGGCCGATCAACATTTTGCATGCTAAATCATTGAACCACCTATGTATAAAAAAAAAACTTTTCCTCATGCTAGGATGAGCATAATCTCAGAAATCCTTTTCTTCACCTCACTATCATTTGCAGCCAGATTTTTATTCACTTCCAGAAGAAAGGAGAAGAAAAACGTCCCACGAACATTACGCATAATCATCTAAGTGCGATAATGAAACCCAATGGAGTCAATTACCGTATATTTTTAATGACTGCGAGCACAGCATCGGTGATTTCTTTGCCATTTTACAATCAACTGGGCAGAGTCATTCATCGATTCATGGCATACATGCACTAATTATGTGCCGACCTGCATGACCGAAGTTTCTGTGCCATTGAATCTACAAATTGCTTCTGTTAAAATGAATGCGAAGTATTTCTGTTGTTCCTGTACTGTAAATGTACTGGATGGATTAATTTATAATTCAACCCGGATGTAGAATGTACTGTAATGTGTACATGGATGTTTCTATTCTTTATATCGAAAGCCAACAGGCGGATACACACAGTACAAAAGATGTTGGTATGTTAATTTACACTCCTGTAGATTCCAGCTATTGTTAATTATGAATCGATATTCAAGCACGCAGACACATTAGGTTGACCGCAGATTAAATTATGATGGAATAATATTTTTTTTTTTATATACATCACAGAACTTTCGTCAATGTTCACAATAGGTTCGTGTTAAAGGAAGATATTTTGCATAAAATGCTTATTCATCTTAACTATACATCTATCTACACAGAAAGAAAAAAAAAACACACACAACAACAACAAAAAAAAAATCTTCACAAAAAATAACAGATGAAAGTAAATGGCGATATTGATGATTATAATGGTAACCATCATCATATCAACACCCCTTAAAAAAAAGAACCAATGAGAAACAAAGCCCCCACCCCCCTAAAAAAAATAGAACCAGAGCAAAACAAAGCCCCCCCACCCCCCTAAAAAAGAACGAGAGCGAAACAGAGTCCTCTCCTGACCGAATGAATGAATGAGCATCGGCCAGCTGGAGCGTTTGCCATCTGAGACCCCGGCGAGCGGCCAAGACGAGAAGTCCTCCCGGATGGACACACAGACATCAACCTGCCACAAAGTTACGAGACAATAAAGGAAAGGAAAAGGAAAACAAAAATATAAAACAACTTTTGTTCCCAGAACGATAACCCTTTGAAGTGAATAAGAGAAGGCTTTTTTTACGGTCGGGAATGGCGGCTATTGTAATAAAAGGATAAAATGTGGGATTGTTGTTATATATTATTTTACCTTTGTTGGCTGTTCTCTATGCAATCTATACTCGGGGTATGTTGCTGTGTAATGGCAAAGCTTATCGAATTCAGAATCAATGCTGTGATTTTGCAGAGGCTTCTCTGTATGTTGTGTATACGAAACAATCATAGATCTTTATAAAACAAGTAAAGGGCAAAGAAATAGTAGATAGTACGAAACCAGAAAAAAACAAAAAACAATGGAATGATGAAGTGTACTTTGAGTAACTTAGAATACAACTTGAGCATCGTCAGTGACAATACAGCTGTATATAAGTGCAAAGCATCCCCTGTAATTTTCTAAACTAAAGGATGTTTTATAAATTCATGCATGTAAGCAGCAATTCGTGCGGATCCAGGAGGGGTTGCCTCGCCCCTAGTGATATATTGCCCCCCCCCCCACACACACAATAGAGTAATACACGATATACAAATATATGTAAGTACTTGGGGATGCAATTCTAAAACGATTGTACTATCATATATACGTACATACATACATACATACAAACATACATACATACAAACACACACACACACACACACACACACACACACACACACACACATATCTATCTCTCTATCTATATATATACATACATACATATATGTATATATATGTATATACATATATATATATCTATGTATATATATATGTATATATATATATATATATATATATATATATATATATATATATATATATATATATTTTTTTTTTTACGGAACCCATGAGAACCATGATATCCACCCTTCTATTGACGTCATGTTTACAACGTTACTCAGCATAAGACTGCTCCAGTTTGCTATAAAATATTTGGAAAAGACTTTCAAAAGCCAAAAACCCTCTTCGGGAGCTAACCTCTCAACTCTTTGGAACATGCAAGATCTACGAATATCTTTTATCGGCATAACTAATTCATAACTTTTGCAATACCTGTATTTTTAATTTCAAAATGGGAAACCATTTCGAAGTACAAGATATATATGTGAGTTAGAGGAAATGTTAGTAGTGCTGAAGCATTTTGGTAAAACTAATTATGCCAAGGTAACAAACATCTCTTGCAGCCATGTACTGTAAACGTTTTCAGAAAGGCTTTTGCAGAGAGGTGGCCTTGATCAAAGAAATGTTATAAAGTTAATAATTATTAGTTTTATCAAGGGATGCTGCTCCGATCAAAGTCATCGTTATCGTAGGTTCTGCCCAGCTATAGGAGCTCGTAACTGAATTATGGAAGTGATTCGCTTATGGTAAAGTTACAAGGATTTTCTTGAAACTAAAGAAATAAGTATAACTATTTCGGACGAAGAATTGATTCATTACTAATACATTAATATTCCCAATACAATACTACCATTAACAAGAGGCAGTATAGCAGCTAAGATCGCATAATAACAGACTTGTAACTTATCCGTGTAATTAGTCCTTTGACTATAAATATCAGGTCATGTATGGGGTGCTTGCTAGAATGATCGTATAGTTATGGTAGAAGAAGATAAGTAAATTAATAAGCCTTTATACCGAATGGTTGATAATGGTATAAAATATCACACAAGGATGGAAATCGGTCTAGGGCAAATTTTGGATATTACTGTACATGGGTACACAGTAGTAGCAAGGAACATAGAAGACTAAAATGTTATATTATAATGCATGGCTTCAGGAGCCTGTATCGACAGACCAAAACAGCTTAACAGGAACAGAAAACGATTACACCAAACATTCCCATATTCCATAGATAGACTTGGCATACATTCCAATTGCTACTACACAGCTAGGAAACTCGAGGTTACAGTAGTTCTTGTATTAAATTTGTTTTTTTTACAGTGTCTCGAGGTTCTGTCTTTTGATTCGACTCGTACATACGCGCTGTTTTTTCAACTACATTTTATCTACATAGATCTTCATGAACTGATATATTTGCACGTTTCTATAATGTTTATTTAATGTGTAACTCATGCAAGGAGTAATCGTTTGGTAACCGATTACGTCCATCATTAGATCTTAGACGGTGAACATGAAGTGGGATGTTTTTCTTTTCATTTTTATCATTATCATTATTATCAATATAATGACGATAATAATCACCATTACTATTATTATTGTTGTTGCCATTATTGTAATTATTATTGATACTATTATCATTATTATTATTTTCATTATTATTACCATTAGTATCATTATTATTATGCTCATTGTGTTTTATCTTCATTATTATTATTTCATTATCATTACTGTTATCATTATTTTTTGTTTTCGTTATTATCATTATCATTATTATCAGTATTATCATTATCATTATCATTATTATTATTGTTAGTATTACTTTGATTACTATTACTATTATTTTCATAATCATTATCATCATTGTTATTATCATTATTACTATTATTATTATTATTATTATTATTATCATTATTATTATTACTATTATTATTATTATTATTATTATTATTATTATTATTATCATTATTATTACTATCATTATTGTGATTATCGTTATTTTGATTATCATTATCATCATTATTATCTTTATCATCATTATCATGATGGTTATCACAATCATCAATATTTCCGCGACGTTATAGAATGAAAAGAATCACGGACAAACTGAATCTTTAAGCAGTTATGTTATTACTGTACTTTTATTTCAACCACTATATCAGTATTAGTTTTATTATCATTTTATTTCCGTCGTGTTTGCAAAATCATGATTACTTTAAATATTCCGTATCTCGATTGTGATTACAAATATTCTCAGAATTACGGTATCTCTAAAAGTAGTAATAATATCATCTACTTACAAGATCCGGAAGAACAGATACCTTATCTTTCGCATCCATGGCAAGATGACATACGAAGTGAAACC
>NW_028234405.1:39024478-39029478 GCF_977035675.1 Penaeus japonicus
GCTAAATGTTGTCGAAGTCGACAATTGCTTAAAAATAAAAATAATGACAATCATATCATACCAGGATTAAAGTTACTTGCAATTAAACAATGAAATATGGAAGTAACAATAATCAATAATGCAATGAAAATGCAAAGATAGTCAAATATGACTATACAATGAAATAGTGATAAAGCTAAGAAACGAACATGCATCTGTCAACATTTCTAGCTAAATGTGATGATAAATCATAATATGAAGTGATGAAACATGTTATGATATGAAAGAATTGTCATAGAGATTGTAATTAATTAACAATCATAAGTACACAAGGTAAAAAATTATCAAAACATAGACTGTCGAATGTTGAGAAATATATAGAATTTCACAAAGACAGTACAAATTGTTAATCCAATTATCGGATTACAAGATGACCGAGTGAGGTCAGTAGTGTGACCCATAATCGAATCACAAATGACAAAGTATGTCATGTTACAGAATATGCAGATATATAAGTCATGCATTAGAAATATATAAACGTATTTGCAGACAATAAAATAAATGAAAATGTAGAGAAAATCAGAGTTAAGACACATATATAATTCTTAATATTCGTTAACGATTTTCTTACTAATTCACACGGTCAATAGTGACAGAGGATAAGGTCACATACAGAAAGGTCAAAAAGTGACCGAGGGTCACATGTGATGCTATTTCCCAATATCACACGGTCATGAATTTGACCACAAGGGACAGAATGGTCGCGAGAAATATAACACATTGTCAAAGTTTTATGTCCAGATTGACCATACGAACGGGTCAAGGGTCAAGTGAGGTTAGGTCATATGCGAAATACATTTAATAATTAAATGCATATTAAAGCAAGAATAAAAGAAATTATATTAAAGTCCCATAATAAAAGAGCAAATATAATAAATGCTAACGCAAAGTGAATTACATTTCCACGAATACATAGTATAAACCATATTCAAGAAAGGAAAGTATGTAAATTCACAAGAAAAATAATCACACGAGATCAAATGACGAATCTGAATCATGTAATTTGATATATTTTTGTTCGAAGAAATCGACTTGTTAAATTTCGCATAGAAACGAAAACTTAAGAAAATCACACAGACATTAGAAATTCTACATAAGAAATTTCGATGTTATTGCCATAAGAATATGTGTTTAATAGTTATTTACTTAACTAACGCACAGAAAAACAAATCATGCATTGTAAGTAGAAAAATGTAATTGTAATTTCACAAGATAACGCAGAGCAATCAAAGCGTAGAATGATATAATAAGTAAACGAAACAGTTATTTTATCGGTTTCGTATGAAAGACTAACGTCACATCTTTATGTGAATGTCTACGAGAATACGAATAACTTTGAAACGTTAATAATAGCAAACGTAAGATAACATAGAATAATTGTTAAACATTCGTGGCATAGTAAAATAAAAGAATAACGTACACATCGGAAGACACATAAAATAATGATGTGAAATATTACGTTACCGAATGTTAACGAAAAGTTATTTAGTAAAATTAACGAAACGATACGTAGAAAAAAAAATCACTAATTAACAAAAATGAAAATAGATGAAAAAGCGTGGGAGGGAGGGCGGGGGAATGACGGGGGAGGATTTTACAATAAACAGGGAGTAAACAGCGAAAGAAGCACCAACAAATATAGAAAATGCAATGGGGAGGGGGCGGGGGGGGGGCAGGGAAAGGCGGGGGCGGGGAGGGGGGCCCATGGGACCGGTAGGGAAACACAGGAGATACAGTGTCTAGCAACCTTAAAGTGACTTACCTTTTGTTGCTGAGAGAAGAGAAGTAGCTTCACTGCGATTGCCGTGTTCTTCTTAGTGCTGACGGTGTTCACAATCACAAAATACACACTTAGACAATACTAACGTGGCGATAATTGTCCCAACCGTTACCATATGAGGCGGGATAGACAAGGGTTATTTAAGTACGCGCGAGCGGTTCACGACTTAAATAAAAATTAGGTTAATATTCTATACTTTTAACCTAAAACGAGGAGGTACTTCTCCAGATATCACTGTCACGTAGTGAAAAAAATAGAACGAAGAGCCACTAGTATGCCTAAATTGTGCAAAAAATTGAACTAGGTCCTATCAATTTGTTATTAATCAAACAGAACCAAAATATTTGTAGCGAGCGGCCTACGAATATTTATAATCAAAGACATAAAAACTAATTAACGACGTGAGGTTCTTATCCTGCATTTCCACCAGAATATGTGGTGAGCAGAATGAATCTCACCGCTGACACCAGTTTATGTGATGAGCAAGATATCCAATCTGCCACCAGTTATGTGGTGAGCAGAATGAATCCCACCGCTGCCACCAGTTTATGTGATGGTATTAAGATGTGTCCCTACTACGACCCTCTACTACTAGTTGTATGAGGCACGGTTATTACGGATGTGATCCCTTACTACGACCAGTTTGTGTAAACTGTATATATCCTAAATACTAGCACTATTTGTGTAATTCGCACGACCGGTCGCGTCCCGCGCACCCGAATATGTTGCGAGTAGAGATTGATCTAATTCCCACACATAATATATAAAGGGATGATGTTAAACACGGTAGCGAAAACATTAACAATATATTATAAAATCAAGATATATATATAACATTATTTACAAGGGAGGCACGATATATATATATATGCAAGGGGGAAGCTCAGCCTATCGCAAAGCTAATAATACCTGAGCTAAAGTATATCAATAACACATATAAAGACAACACTAAGGAAAATACAGCAGACTAAGGAAAACACAGACAATGCGCAGTATATGGAATAAGCTAAGTCACTAAAGGCACTAAAACACTGTCTACCTGGAATCCTTGAGGAGGTGACGGGAGAGGAAGACCTCTCGACTTGAAGGTCAAACTAATTCTGTCTAAATCTATCAATGACCTATTTTGAGGAGGATACTGGGTCAGTACGAGGGGCAGCGACAATTCTTCTAATTGGTCAGGGAGCTGCCCGACCCGGCGGTGATTGGTCCACACGGTAATGAGGGCTGGACCTAGGCCGCGGTCAACTGGTCCGAATGCCCAAGGATGATGCAGCTCGGACCTGTGAGAAATATTATCAAGAGGGAGTCACTAAAATCATATAACATGGAAGTTTAAGTTTTAGATTAAATTCCTTTCATTTATAGTAGTATATATATTCGTATACGAATAAGACCTTGATACACACACACACATATATATATATATATATATATACATATATATATATATATATATATATATATATATATATATATATATATACATTATGTATATTACATATTTTATATATATATGTATATATATATATATATATATATATATATATTTATTTATTTATCTATTTATTTATTCACTTATTGCACTGGGAAAATTAGCACTGATGCATAGTTCTTTTCAGTAGTTGTTATTCAGAGCTAACTTAACACAGGCATATTTAGAAGTACAAATTAGGTAGACCGTAACTTTTCTCCAACTTTAAGGACCTCTAACTGATTAAATTTCAGGGAAATTAATGCTAAATTTGGGTCTGGTCTTTTTCACGAAGATATCATTCCTCACATCGTCTTCCTCTCCCGTCTCAAGAATATATCAAGTGGAATGAAAAGAAAAAAAAAATCATTGGCGTTTTCATTTTTGTTTTGTGTGCCAAAGAGAGGAAAAACATTAACAATAACTTTCTTTCTCTGTATTTGTATGAATAGTTCTCAATCGTCTGCACAGACACACACACACACACACACAAACTAACATATGTTTGCCTATGTTTGCTTGTGTTTTCTTCAATATGTTTAGACGAATTCTTATCGAAAAGTAACATCCTAATGACTACAAAATGAAAACAAACAGTAGAAACATGACCTCCCCCCCTCCCTCCAAACAAGCCCCCGTGGCTGCACCCAGAAATCTTCCCGCGAGAGAACCAAGTAAAATCTTTCCTTAGTTACCTCATCCGTTCATCAACAAACACATTCCTGAGGAAGGGAAGGAATTCAATCAATGAAGTCACCGCCTCCACCAGGAAGAGGGCGTCGCAAGATACCGGAGTTGCTTATAGCGTCAAGCCGCCGCCTTCACCGTGACAACACCGCGCCCAGCGGTAGGGCTTGTAAGGCACACGGTGTAGGGGGAGGAGCAATGGGGGCATGCTTCTCAACGTGGAAGATCAGGAAGTGGGTTGCGGGAAGTGTTTTGTGCTAGGCGGCAGGGGGGGGTATGCAAAGCGGCATACACTGGCAGATGGAACCCGCACACAACTATGCAGGTAAAGGGGCAGAGGAGGGCGAGGGGGCACAGCTTAGGACGAAAGCAACCAAGGCCATGGGTGCACAGGGAGGGCTCAAGGGCAAGTGGCTAGGGCCAAAGGGGGAACAGGTTGAGGTAACCGCGATGAGGCGCCGCATAATAAAGAAAAGACCAAGAGCTTTTTCCCTCCGTGGATGGAGCGCTTTGCCAAGTGGGTGGAAATCATGTGCTTGACATTGCAGTATATTTAGCATCTGTCGAAAGAACTTATTTAAATGACCCTTTGAAGTAGAACTCCTAAGAAAAAAGTGAGAGAGAGAGAGAGAGAGAGAGAGAGAGAGAGAGAGAAGGGAGAAGAAAGAGAGAGAGAGAGAGAGAGAGAGAGAGAGAGAGAGAGAGAGAGAGAGAGAGAGAGAGAGAGAGAGAGAGAAGGGAGAAGAAAGAGAGAGAGAGAGAGAGAGAGAGAGAGAGAGAGAGAGAGAGAAGAGAGAAGGAAGAGAGAGAGAGAGAGAGAGAGAGAGAGAGAGAGAGAGAAGGGAGAAGAACTGAGAGAGAGAGAGAGAGAGAGAGAGAGAGAGAGAGAGAGAGAGAGAGAGAAAAGAGGGTGGTTGGGGGGTGGGGGGGGGGGTGGGGGGGGGGGGGGGGGGGGGGGGGGGGAGGTGGGGGGGAGAAAAAGAGAGAGAGAGAGAGAGAGATAAAGAGAGAGAAAAAGAG
>NW_028234405.1:39094478-39096978 GCF_977035675.1 Penaeus japonicus
TTTTTTTTGTAAATTCACAAGGAAAACCAAGAGAATGGTGAAATGGTTACTCATTCACAACTTGTTATAAGATTTTAGTTAACGTGTACTTAGAATAATAATAGTGATGATACTAATACTGATAATGATAACTATGATAATAGAAAATACTGATAATAAAAATGATGATAATAAAAATAATGATAATAATGGTAATTCAAAAATTATAAAACATAAAAATGACAATAATAGTAATGAGAAGAGTAATAAGGATAATGATAATAATAATGATAATGATAGCAATAATGTTGATCATAATAACAACAATGATGGTGATAATGGTAATAATAATATACTAATAATACTAATACTACTAATAATAGTATTATTAATAATAATAACAATAATAATAATAATGATAAAAAATTATAATGATAATGACAGTAATGATAATGATGATAATGATAATATCGATAATTATATTGATCATAAAAATAGTACTACTACTAATAATAATAATGGTGATAATAACGTAATAATAAAACTAATGATAATGATAAGGATAACAAAGATAATAAAAATGAAAGTAGTAATACAAATAGAGATAGTGTTAATAACAATTATAACAATAATAACAATAATGCTGATATTGATAAAAGATAATGAGGATGATAATGATGTAATATAATCAATTAGACGGACTTAATTGTTGTTATGCCTGATGAGATTGTTGCTTCCCATTACGTGTTGCAATCGCCTCTCGCTGACCACGTCCACTTGATCAGAGTTAATCAGCCATCAGCTATCTGACACAGAGAAGTTGCATCTCACGCTATCCTGCTGACCTACTGAGCTAGTGGGAGACCAAAGCTTTAGTCTACCCACGACTTGTCAAAGCCATGGCAAGAATATACATTGTGTCAATATTGTAATTATGTTTTGGTATTGAACGAGCTGTCCATTATATTTTTTTAACTATGGCTTTTGGATGAGTATTTTCTATTTTTTTTTGTTGGGGGGGGGATATGAATTGTTTCATTTTGTCTTATGATAATGATCTTATTTGATTAGTTGCGTTGATAAGAAAGGTGTGCGTTTAGAAGTTTTTATTTTAGAAGTACATTTTTTTAGTTAAACTATATTGTATGTGAGATTGTCTAACTTCACTAACAGTATGTCCTGAATACACATAATACATAGATTACGAATGTTTATGATAAATATATTAATGGAAGTCTCAATTCATACAAATGAATATATATATATATATATATATATATATATATATATATATATATATATATATATATATATATTTGATACATAATACGCCTTAATATTTGCAAGCCGAAAAAATCCCTTTGAAAACCAAGAGATCCGACTCTCCCGAGCGACCGGAGCCGCAGGAGCCGGCAGCGCTCCCTTGAAAGAGCCCGATTCCTATCACTATTGCAGATCCTCGAAAGGCCGTCACCTGGCAACACTAAAGTTTCAAGGTCTCGCGTTTGTGCGTTCCCGGTTCTGCCTCGCCATCAGGATATTAGAAGCCTGTCTCATAGACTATGGTATATGATACGGCTGGCCTTCAGTAATATTATAATTGCTTCGAATCCTGGCGGTAGTTTGGTTGCTTGGGGTGTACGCAAGTAGTTACCGGAATAGTTTCGGGTTGCTATGGCGCTGCGACCGAGGGAACAGAGTCGTATACAACAAGTGCAAGTGCAGTATGTTAGAGCTGAAAATCATTTATGAATTGCATATAGGCAGATTTTAAGTAGATTTTGATATAATCCAAAGAAGCTTGTTTAGTAAAAAAGTGGTAGACTATTAGCGTAATAGCATGATAGTGTAGGGAGTTATTGACAAAAGGGTGATGATATGACATTCATATAGTAATAGTTATTGACAATAGCTACATAAGCTGGATGATAGTCATTGAATCATATTTATGGATTGCAAAGTTTGGATTGCCTGCTCTCAAACTGGCTTGATTTTGAACCACCAGGAAATGAACAAGTAAGGACACTGTACCTACATTTTCAACGTTGGCAAAGCTGCAGAGTGAGAGAGAGATAGGGAGAAAGAGAGAGAGAGAGAGAGAGAGAGAGAGAGAGAGAGAGAGAGAGAGAGAGAGAGAGAGAGAGAGAGAGAGAGAGAGAGAGAGAGAGAGAGAGAGTGTGTGTGTGTGTGAGAGAGAGAGAGAGAGAGTGTGTGTGTGTGTGTGAGAGAGAGAGAGAGAGAGAGAGAGAGAGAGAGAGAGAGAGAGAGAGAGAGAGAGAGAGAGAGAGAGAGAGAGAGAGAGAGAGAGAGAAAAGCAAGTATGGTAAGTAAACGCTCAGAGGCAGAGGTACAGTCTGAATAGAACATTTTGAGCAGGACTAACACGACCGTCCAAGTACCGCAAGGCATTTTTCAAGCAAAGGTCACTATTTTTTTTATAGCTACAAGCCACGAACACGGAGAACATGACATCTTTGTAATACTTAGTCTCAATGTTCGCAGTACATGGTGTGTTATTTTG
>NW_028234405.1:39101978-39104478 GCF_977035675.1 Penaeus japonicus
CATTTCCTATTGCTACTCTTGCAGCAAAATTTTGTAGTTTTTGCGTTTTTTTGCATTTGTTTTTTTGTTTAGGCAGTAGTTAATGATACTGAGGCTGCGTGAAGAAACTGACAGTCATCGGCATACTGAATAAGAAGACAGTTTTTTGCAATAGTCGACAAGTTATTAATAAATATATTAAATAAAATTGGGAATAATATGGAGCCTTGTGGAACACCATATGATACTTGTTTTAATGATAAATTTTCACGCATTTTGACTGACTGAGATCTGGCGGATAAGTAATTTCTAAACCAATAGTTATCAATTCCGTGATTTCTTAGTTTGTTGAGAAGAATTTCATGGTTAACACTGTCAAAGGCCTTCGACAAATCACATAGAGTGAGCAAGTTTATTTGGTTATTGTCTATGTTGCTATAAATTTTATTTGTGATTTTCAGTAATGCTGTTTCGGTTGCCAGCTTACTTCTAAATCCATGTTGCGTGTTAGATAGAAGGTTATTTGCTTCCAGGAATGCTTGATTTGCTTCTATTTTCTCAAGAACTTTCGACATTCCTGGGAGTAGAGTAATAGGGCGATAATTGTTTGTCTCATCTCTATCTCCTGATTTGAAAATAGGGGTTATGATGCCATGTTTCCAGATAAGTACCGGTGACTATAGATGTATTTATAATAACTGTCAGATAGTGCGCAATTGCAGGTAGACCATCCTTTATGAATCGATGGGCGATACCATCCGTTCCTACGGAGTTTGTTTCTCGTAAGTGTTTTATTGTTGGTATTGTTGTTTCTATTTCTACTGGTTGTGGTCTGTAAGTATTTGCAGTGAGCCTTATTCCCGTTGTGTTTTGTGGAAATGTGGAAGCGGTTGTCTGTTCATATGTGAGGCTGCCGACTTCTGCAAAGAAGTAATTTAAATGTTCTTTATTGTTTCTGGAATTTATGCAAATATATGTGCGATGTTTCTTCTTAGGCCTTTGTGTATTTACCTGTTTCCATGTTTCGGAGTCGTGTCTACATTCTTTGAACTTTTTTTTAAATAATTTGCTTTTGTACACTTGATAATCGTTTTTTACATTTCTCTCTCTCTTTTTTTTTTCTTTTGCTTATATTCAGCCTAAAGGGCTGCATCAAATCTTTTTATTTTGAGAGCTTTGTCAGTGTTATTCTATCACTTATGGCTCTCTTAATGTCGTCGTTTATCCAAGGAGCAGGGGGACGTCTAATTGTTTCTATGGCATTCTTTATCACATTCGTTAAAACAGCAACTCGTCTGTCAACTTCATCTGTTGATAAAATCTCCAAGAGTGTCAATTCATTTGCCGTGATATATTGGCAGAGTTACTGAGGGTCATAGTTCATTAAATCGCGAGAAATTTTGAAAACTGGTTGTCGCTTTGGCTTCTGTATATTTAAAGTCATGGTCAAAAGTTCGTGATCAGCAATTTGGCTTGTGATAGCGTCTGTATGTTGGATGATATCGGGTCTGTTTGTTATTATGACATCTAATATGGATGAGGTATTTTCTGTAAGCCCTGTTGGCTTGTTTATGAGTCGCTTTGATTTATTCTTCTTAATAATTCCATTTAACTTTGTATTTGACTTATTGAGATCGTCATTAAGTCGCTTAAAATAAAAAGTGGTTTTCTTTTCATTGACATTTCTTTAAATGGAGTATCAAGATATTCGAATGACGCAATAGTGGCATGAGGGTGTCTATAGATGGCGCCGATAAGGAAGGAAGGATACTTATTGCTTTGTACGGTTACCCAGATGTCTTCTACCGCTGTGTTATTTACAGTTGTAGAGGAGATCTCGTTAGATTTAAGGGTATCTCGTACATATATGCAAATTTCGCCTCCTCGACCTGTATCACATCTATAAACTTGGAAATTTGGAATGTTGATGAAATTGTTTGGTATTTCTTGGTGAAGCCAGGTTTCACTTATACAAAGAATATCAATATCCCTCTCCTTAATTATAATTTCGATTTCATCTAAGTGCCCATGCTTTTTTCATTGCAATGAAGCACAGGATAGTGTTCAGCAATATTGTAATATTGCCTATCTGATAAATGTTATTTTCACTGTCGTCACTGTATTCACTGGAGGGGTTGCTGTAGTTGCTAGGGCTGCAAAAACGCCCTTTACCCTAGGCGGGGGGGAGGGGGCAACCTTTACCCTGGCTGCCGTTGGGGTGCCCATCACCATGGGCAAGGGGGCAGCTTTGACCTGCGCTGCCAAGGGACCCGTTTCCTCGGGCAGAGGTCCCGTCACCCTGGGAAGGGGGCACGATACCCTGGGCCACGGTCCCCTTTCACTCTGGGGATTAGATTTCGAGCTAGCTGCTCGAGGAAGCACCGGGGAAGCTCCCTGGCTGGCCCTCGTAGACCCGGGAAGCGTAGTCAGATTTCCATCTGACTGTGCGGGACCACGAAGTGTCATGGTTTGCTGAGCTGTTTGGCGGCGGCGAAAAGGAGGCAAAAACACGTCCATTCAC
>NW_028234405.1:39114478-39116978 GCF_977035675.1 Penaeus japonicus
ATATATATATATAATATATAATATATATATATATATATATTATATAAATATATAAATAATATTTATATAGATATATATTTATATTATATAGATTTATATAAATATTTACATCTATATTATATTTATATATATATATATATACTATATATATATATATCATATTAGATATTTATTTCATACATATTTACATACATATGTATATGTATATTATTTATATATATATTTGATTATGAGCTATGGATATTTATATATTTATGTATATATATATATTATAGTTTACATAATATATATTTATATATATATATATATATATATATTTATATATATATTTTATATATTATATACAGACCGCCGGACCCTATGACTGACAGGACCTGCCCCCGGTTACGTTCGCTGGTTCCGCACGCCGTCTCCGTTTCCGTTCTCCTGGTCTCGCTTAACTTCTTCTGTTACGTGTTACTCCCCCCTTTACTCTTTTATATTCCTTCTTGTTCTCTTCCTCCTCTGACCGAAGAGGGATCAAGATGGATCTTGAATAATGTTGTTCATTTTCAATTAATCTGTTTTTGTGTATAGTGGGTTTTATCTGCCTTGTTATATATATATATTTATATTTAATATACTATTTTTTTATTTATTTGTTATATATTATTTTTATATATTTTATAGATATGGTTATTTATATGTATATTATATACATTTTTTTAAATATATATATATATATATTTATTTATAATTTAGATACATTGTATAGTATAGATGTATTATATATTTATATATATTTATATAGATAGTTATATATATTTAGTTTTTTATATATATTTTTTGAGATAGATAGATAGATGTATTATATTTATAATTTTTATACTATATTTGATTTTATATTTATATTTATATTTGTATTTATTGATATATTCTTGATTTATACTACATATATGTATAATAGTCTTATTGGTTGTTTGGCATGGATTGATATAGTGAAAGATTTAGTGAGTTATATAGTTATTTATATTGAGATTTGTTTTGATTACATTTAGATTTGGTTTTTTGATTTAGCTGGTATGACATACATATATTTTTTTTGTTTTTGGTTTTTTAGTTTGGAGGTGTACAGGTTTTTGTGGTAGTGTGTGTTGAGGGAGAATGGTCAATAGATTGAGTGAGTGGTGTGTGTGAGTTTTTTTTGAGTTTGGGATGGGTGTTCTGTAGGAGAGTGTGTTTGGGTGAGTGTGTTTCGTGTGTGTGAGTGTGTTGTGTTGTGTGTGAGTTGTAAGTGTGTTATGAGTGGTTAGTGAGATTTATTGTTTGGGATGTAAGGGGGAGGATAGTGTGTGATATTGTGTGTGTGTGTGGTGATTGTGTGATAGATGAGAGTTAGAGTTTGTAAGGGTGGATGGGTCGTTTAAGGTGTGTTTTGTTATTTATTGATATAGATATAGTGAGTTTTATTCTTTGATTTTGGTTGTTTGTGTGTTGTTGATATTCATTTGTTTAGAGTCAGGGGTTATTATTTATGGGTACGTGTGAGATTTTGAGTATATATATAGTGTTTGTGATTGTGTGTGAGTTTTTTATATCTTGAGTTTGTGGGTGATTTTTATTTTGGTTGTCTTTCTTTATTGTTGATAGATTGATATGATTTTTATATAGAGATAGAGAGATAGATAGTGTTGGAGAGTGTGAGGTGTTTGTGTGTTTGTGTTTATATTGTGTGATTTATGTTATTAGTGATTGTGAGTGTGGTTGATATAGTAGTATAATGTTTTTTAGTGTTTTAGTTTTTTATATAGAGTTATATAGATTTTTAGAGTTTTATTATATAGAGTTATGTGTGGGTGGGTGTGGGCGGGGGGTTAGATTTGTATATTTTTTTTAGAGTCGACGATCCACATTTGTTAGATTTTTAATTTTGTAGATTGATTGTTAAGGTTTCGTGTTATAATTTTTTGATATATTGTATTGATATTTATTTATGTTTATTCATAAGATAGTATTTACTAAGTGTGATTTATATATATATTTGAGATATAGTTAGTATATAGATTGATTATGGTCGTTATTAGATTTTATATTTATATTGTTTTTTTTCTTGTGATTGTGGTAGTTTATAGAGATTCATATGTATAGATGATATGGTTATTGAGATTTTATATATATATAGATAATTTATTATATATTATATATTATATAATTTTATAGATAGTGTCTAGTGATATTTATATAGAGATATATATTTATATTTTATATATTTTTATATACTGTTTTTTGTCGTGTGTGTGTGTGGGTGTGGCGGGTGGGGGTGTGTAATTATGTTATGTGATTGATTAGTGTTATATTTGTATAGATTTAGATAGTTATTTTTTATATTTAGATATATAGGTGGTGTGTGTGTGTGTGTGTTTAGATTATTTATATTTAGGGGGGTGGGTGGGGGTGTGTTTTTGACTATGTTTATATATAGATATAGTTATATTTATATTTGTGTAATTTTTAGATGAAT
>NW_028234405.1:39126978-39131978 GCF_977035675.1 Penaeus japonicus
TAAATATATATATAAAATATATATATATATATATAATATATATATATATATATATATATATATATATATATATATATATTTATAATATAGATATCATCTATAATATCTATCTATCTATATAATCTATCTCATATAGAATCTATATATCTAATCTATCTATCTGTTGTATCTATCTATGTAATATATATATATGTATATATGGTATATATATATGTGTATATAAATATTATATACATTGGGGTTATATATATGGTCTGGTATACAATATATACATATATTATCTATATATATATATATATATATATATATATATGTAATATATATTATAGTATATGGTGTGTATGTGTAATATATATATTGGGTATATATGTTAAAAATACATATAAATATATATATATATATCTACTATCATATATCATCTATCATATATATATCTATAGATCTATAAATATCTATATATATATATCTATAACGATTATATATATATATAAATATATATATATGTATGTATATCATACTAACACTTATAATTGATATATTATATATACACTATATATATATATATATATAATATATATATATATATATAAATATACACATATGTAAATACATACATACATAAATAGTAATATATATATATATATATATTATATATATATAATATATATATATATAAATATATATACATATACATATACACATACACACAACAACAACAATAATTATGATAAAATAGGAATGATAATGTTGATAATAAGAATCATAGTAATAATGAAAACAATAATAATAATATTGACAATAATGCTAATAGTAAAAGTAAAATTAATGATAACTGTGATAATGATAACAACATCAAAGATAGTAATAACATTGATAATAATTATAATAACAATAACAGCAATGATATTGATACTAATAAAAGATATGGATATTGATAATAATAATAGTGATGCTACTGATACTTATGATAATATAGATCCTTATTTCAAGATCAGAGCCGTATCAATTTCCATAAACATAACAGAATGAATGTTCTAAAAAAATGATAATATTAAAAATTAAACAGAAATATATATGTATGCGAGATCAAATGATTTTTATATCAACATTATCTATATATGTAGGCGTTTGCATGTATATATCTATCTATCTATCTATCTATATCAATAATATATATAATAATATATATATATATAAGTATGTATATATATATTAATATAAATATATATATATATAATCTATTTATAATGTATATATCTATATATATATGTGGATGCATTTCTGTGTGTGTGTGTGGTGTGTGTGTGTGTGTGTGACCATTTCATTTAGGGTATTCAAATATTTATATTTTGCTTATATATCAAATCTGTTTTTATTATTTGACTGCAAGGGGTACATTTTATACTACATTTGTTCAACTGTTTCAAATATTTGGCCACATCGAGTATACTGTATCGAATAATTTCCCCCATGTATTTCATTTAAATATTTTTGCTTAATGGGAATTGCAGTATTAATAGCAGGCATCGTTTTTCACTTATCTGTACTAAAATAGTGTTGATTAAAGGACATTTTGCACTAAATCTAATGTATGGTCGCTTTGTTACTGGATAACTCTGTGACTCTAGGAGTCGGTGTTTTTGAGCATTGTTAATGTTTTCTTGCAGATAACATTCTTCTTTTAGGTATTTTCTATATCAGCATTTTGTGTTTTTTGTAAGTGTGTATAGGTACTGATTCATGGGTATTCTTCCTCATCCTCAGACTAGAATGTCTATAAATATGTAAATAAATCAGGCTACTGTTTAAATACGGTTGTGCTAAAATTAAAAGCAATTTGTCTGTTTTGCTTGTAATACCATGTAAAATTTGAAATTCACAAGGCTATTTTTTCTATAGGGTAACCATAACAGTCTGGACCTCTGCCTACTGATATCATGTTCACAACATTAAATAACATAGTAATAATGATTGCTCCTTGTTTAGCAAATGTCATAATCATAATACCAGTAAGTTAAACTACCGCCTTTTCAAACCTTGGTATCAATTTGTCTCCCGCGAAAAAAAAGTTAGTAATTTGATCTTGTTTTGAAAAGAGTAGGGCTGGAAAGCGCATGATTTCCTGAGCTGTTATCTTCCGGGGTCGTAAGCAGCTTTTCTTTGGCTGTGACTTCCTGGTTTTTGACAAGAGGCTCGAGGCACTTAAACCTCTGGACTCCATCAGGTTGGATTACAGGATGGCAGGCTTTCAACTGTTATTCGACGATACCTGTACTTCTGCGTTTCTTTCCTTACAGATTGCAAACTCAAAGAATACACACACACACACACACACACACACACACGCACACACAAACACACACACACACACACACACACACACACACATACATATAAATATAGTATTGATATATAATAGATTTATTTATATATATTATTATATATGGATATATAAGATATGTATATATTATATATACGTGATTTATTATATATATGTATATATAAATTACATATATATACAGACATAGAATAGGATATATATATATATACATATATAGATAGATATATATATATTATATATATTTTTAGTTATATGTATATAAATGTATTATATTTAGTATATGTATATTTATTTATATATATATTTTTATAGATATATATATATTTATATTATATATCATATTTCTATATTATATTTCTATATATATATTTGTATTATATCTTATATATTACATATATATATATAGTGTATAGATATGAAGTGAGGATTCACTTTTTTTTTAGAGATTCGTGATATATATATATGTATATATATTATTTATTATATATTATATATTGAGTATAGATATATATGTATGATAGTATATATATTTAATATTATTTATATATATATATTTATATAGATATATATAGATATATATAGAATATACATAATAGTATATATGATATAAATATATATATATTATATATAGAAATATTTATATATATATATATATATATATATATAGATATGTAATATAGATAGATAATATTATATATTGAATATTTTAATATATTATATATTTTTATAGATCTATGTATATATTATAGATATATATATATTACAACGCACTCACACCTCACACACACACACACAAAAATTTATTAATATATATATATATATATGAATGATATATATAATGTTAATATATATATATAATATATATAAATATATTATTTATATTATATATATATAATATATATATTTAATATATATATGTATATATATATAGTAATATATATATATATACATATTACAACTATATATACAAATATATATATTAAATATATACATATATATATTAAATATTATATATTACATATGTATTGTATCTATATCTGTATATATATATATATAGTATATATATATATATATTTATCTATATAGATAAATATATATATATAATATAATATATGTATATTATTGTATATGTATAGATACACGATATATGATTATATATAAATATATATAATATTAATTTATAAAACATTTTTTTAAATTTTAATTAAATAAAAATGTATTTTTTAGTAAAATATAAAAATATGTAATATATGTACATATATACATATATATGTACAAAATATATTATATATATATATATATAATATATATATAAATATATATATATATATTTTTTATGTATTATATATACATATATAAATCTAAATATATATCTACTATATATATATATATATATAATATATAAATCATATTATATATATATAAAATATATGTATATATATGCAATATTAATATATGTACATATAGATAGCGAATATATTCAATATTTATATGTCTTATATGGTATATATAAATATTATATATATATATATACTATATATATATATATATTATATTAATATATAGGAGAGGAGAGAGAGGGGAGAGGAAGAAGAGTGTAGAGAGAGGGAGAGAGCGAGAGAAAGAGAGAGGAGAGAGCGAGAGATAGATAGATAGGATAGGTAGATAGATAGGTATTTAGATAGACAGATATATCAGATATATATTTTTATATATATAGATCTATATTTTATATATTTATATTTATAATATATATATATATATACATACATGCATTAGTGTGTGTGGTGTGTGTGTGTATAATTATATATATAATAATATATATATATATATATATATTATATTATATATATATATATATATGAGAATATGCATATATATATTAACTATATATATAAGTTATATATATATGTATAAATATATATTTTATATATTTTATAAGATAATAGTATTATATATATATATATATATATATGCATATATAACTTTACTGTTATTTCGACGATACCTGTACTTCGGCGGATCTTTCTTGCAGATTGCCAACTCAAAGATAGATATAAATACATTATTATTTATTTATAGTGATAGATAGAGAGTGAGAGAGATGGGTGATTTTAAAGAGTGTATATTGGAAGAGAGAGTAAGAGGGTTAGAGTGAATGGTGAGAGTTAGTTGTGATGATTGGGTGTAGGTGAGTGAGATAGAGATTGAAAATGTATATTTGGATGTAGTTGATATATATAGGAGATTTTGTTATATATATAGTGATAGATTGAGAGATAACAAAAAATATTTTTACTGAGTTATAGACTTAGTCTCACTCTCACACACACACACACACACACACACACTCCTCAGACACAATAGAGATATATATATATAGATAGTGATATAGGTTTGTGAGATTGATAGATATAGGGAGAGAGATTTAGAGTTATAGATGAGATGAGTATAGAGTTTTGGTGTTGTGAGTGATTGACATAGTATTGCAGTTTTAGTTATAAGGGGGGTTGTTAGTGTGGTTTGTTTAGTAATAGTGTGAGGTGATAGTGTGTTAGAGTGGTTATTTATGGTTATATAGGTGTGATTTTTTAGTTATATAGACATGTAGAGTAAATTAAGTTGGTTTATATTGTTTGATATATCTAGATGATATCGA